>NC_073248.2:45902500-46095000 GCF_029281585.2 Gorilla gorilla gorilla | reverse complement strand
GGGTTTTACAATCAAGAAGACACACCAGAATAAGATATTTTTAAAATACCATGTACGTTAAAGAGATCATACTTCCTTACCCTAATAGCCATGTAGTACAAGTTTTAACTTTTTAATTAAAAAAATTATTAAAAATATTAAATATACAACTTCTATTGGGTTTTACCTGAGCCATTCCTTTATACTGACAGTTACATAATGTGATTTCAGTTATATATGTAGTTATTGGTAATTTTTCAAAAATAGAATATAATGAAAACTTCATTTCAATCATTACTGAACTGCACCTACATTAATAATGCTATACCTATGAAAAGATGTATAACATATACTAGTATGCCAAAAAAAAGTAAGTTACAAAACAGTATTTATAGTATAATTCCATTTGGTTTTTTGTTGTTGTTGTTGTTGTTTTTTGAGACAGAGTCTCGCTCTGTGGCCCAGGCTGCAGTGCAGTGGTGCCATCTCGGCTCGCTGCAAGCTCTGCCTCCTGGGTTCACACCATTCTCCTGCCTCAGCCTCCCAAGTAGCTGGGACTACAGGCGCCCACCACCATGCCCGGCTAATTTTTTGTATTTTTTAGTAGAGACCGGGTTTCACCGTGTAGCCAGGATGGTCTCGATCTCCTGACCTCATGATCTGCCCGCCTTGGCCTCCCAAAGTGCTGGGATTACAAGTGTGAGCCGCCGTGCCCGGCCTAATTCCATTTGTTTTCAAAGAACTTATATGCCTATGTCTGTACTTTTTTTCTAAGTACATACATGTCTTATCTACAAACCAAAAACATCTGGAAAAATATACAAAAAAAGTTTCCAGTGATAACCTCTGGGGAGTAAAACTGAACTTGTGATGTATACCTTTTGTTAGAATTTGAATTTATGAAAAGCACATATACCTTTAGAATAAAAAGTACTTTAAAATAAAGCTCTATCATTTACAGTAATGCAAAGCGATCCAACTTTCAAATTCCCACATAATCATGTTATGTAGTGAAGCTTTCTAGGCTGGGGGAAAAAATGTAACCCCTTATAATGAATATATAAATAGATATCATTTCATCAATTTCATTCATTATGGGTATACATTTATACATCTATTTACAAGTAAGTCTGTGTAAATACACATATCCACACCTGCTAAATAAGTATGTTCTGGCCAGGCGTGGTGGATCACGCCTGTAATCCCAACACTTTGGAAGGCCAAGGTGGGTGGATCACCTGAGGTCAGGAGTTCAAGACCAGCCTGGTCGACATGGTGAAACCCTGTCTCTACTAAAAATACAAAAATTAGGCAGGCATGGTGGTGTGTGCCAGTAGTCCCAGCTACTCGGGAGGCTGAGACAAGAGAATCGCTTGAACCCGGGAGGCTGAGGTTGCAGTAAGCCAAGATTGTGCCACCACACTCCAGCCTGGGCAACAGAGCGAGACTCTGTCTCAAAAAAACAGAAACAAACGAAAAAAGTATCTAATCAGGAGATTTTGATAAGTTTTTCAAGCACACCCTTTTTTGTGAAACTGAGTTCTAACCTGAAGAATACCTGGGATTATATGGCGAAAAAACACAATATATTAAAATTTTAAAACAGTTCTTATTTGAGGCTCAAATTTTATGTTTTTGGGACTACTTCGACTTTTTTTTTTTTTCCCTGAGATGGAGTTTTGCTCCTGTTGCTCAGGCTGGAGTGCAATGGCGTGATCTGGGTTAGTGCAATCTCTGCCTCCCGGGTTCAAGCGATTCTCCTGCCTCAGCCTCCCAAGTAGCTGGGATTGCAGGCATGCACCACCATGCACAGCTAATTTTGTATTTTTAGTAGAGACGGGGTTTCTCCGTGTTGGTCATACTGGTCTCAAACTCCCAACCTCAGGTTATCCGCCTACCTCGGACTCCCAAAGTGCTGGGATTGCAGGCATGAGCCACCACGCCCGACCAACTTTTTGTATTTTTAGTAAAGACGGGGTTTCACCGTGTTAGCCAGGATAGTCTAAATCTCCTGGCCTCGTGATCTGCCCGCCTTAGCCTCCCAAAGTGCTGGGATTATAGGCATGAGCCACTGCGCCCGGCCGAGTGTCACTCTTAATTTTTTAAAATTAAAAGAAATTAAATTTCTCAATTCTGGAGGCTGGAAGTGCCAGCTACTCAGGAGGCCGAGGTAGGAGAATCACTTGAACCTGGGAGGCCGAGGCTGCAGTGAGCCAAGATCGTGCAGCCTGGCGACAGAGTGAGACTGCGTCTCAAAAAAAAAAAATAGTGTCACTTATGTCACTCAGTTTGTGGTATTTTGTTATGGTAGCTCTAGCAAACTAATAGGAGAGGCCTCTAGTTTACACTATTTAAATTTTCTAATTATTTACTTTTTTTTTTAAACACCTGGTGGAGTGCAGTGGCACAATCACAGCTTACTGCAGCCTCGAACTCTTGGCCTCAAGCAATCCTCCCAAGTAGCTGGGACTACAGGCATGCACCACCATACCTGGCTAATTTTTATTTTTTGTAGACATGAGGTTTCTCTATGTTACTCAGGCTGGTCTTGAACTCTTAAGCTCAAGTGATCCTCCAGCCTTGGACTCCCAAAGTGCTGGGATTACAGGTGTGAGCCACCATGCTCAGCCTACACGAACTTTTTTTAAACTAGCAGGGGTTATGTGAATAGTGGGATTACAGATATTTTCTTCATTATGCTGGTCCATATTTAAATCCTCTCCCCCTCGCAAAAAAGGTAAAAATATACAGCCATAAAAAAGAATGGAATCATGTCCTTCGCAGCAACATGGATGGAGCTGGAGGCTACATTCTTTTTCATCCTTTATCCTAAAAGAAGTAACTCAGAACCAGAAAATCAAATACCACATGGTCTCATTTCTAAGTGGGAGCTAAACAATGAGTACACGTGAACATAAAGATGGAAGTAACAGACCAGAGATTCCAAAAGAGAAGGTAGAAGAGGAGGTACACAGGTTGAAAACTACTTATTGGGTACTAGGGTCACTTTGGATGATGGCTGCGCTAGCAGGCCAAACCTCAGCATTACATAATCTAGCCATGTAACGAACCGGCATGTGTACCTCCGAACCTAAAATAAAATAATTTTTTTAAAAACTGGTAAGGAAAAAAGTATTAAATGACATAACTAAATATTCCAGACATCATTCTACCATATGTTGTCCAAGAAAAACTACATTTTACCTTACTGTTTATCATTTGAAATAAAATATTATGTTAAGATATTTTAAATTTTTACCAGTTCCACAAGGGAACTGGGAAGTAGAAACTGAAGAACACTTTTTTAAACAAGTCCTTGGGGATTAAAGAAGTAATAGCTACGAAGTATACAACAGTGTGATGAGTGAATCCTTCTCATATTGGGGTTAAAATGGTCATTATAGCTACTGCGTACCACAAATCCAATCAAGTTAGGTATTTTGTACACATTATCATTTAATTCTCATTACAACCCATCATGATAGATGTTAATTAGTATGTCCCCTATTTTTCGGATAAGGAAATTCAAGATCAAAGGGATTAAATGGCCAAGGTCATACAACTAAGAAGTGAAAGTGCTGAGACTCAAACCCAAGTTCGTGTCTTAAATCCCATGCTGTTTGATATTAAGGACCACTTGTGTTTAACAAATATTAAACACCTGCTACACACACACACTGTGCCAGACGTATAAGATAGAGCCGTGACCCAAGAAACACAGTCACTATTCTCAAAAAACTTAGAATCTCTGCCAGGAGCAGTGGCTCATGCCTGTAATCCCAGCACTTTGGGAGGCCAAGGCAAATGGATCACGAGGTCAGGAGTTCAAGACCAGCCTGGCTAAGATGGTGAAACCCCACCTCTACTAAAACTACAAAAATTAGCAGGGATTGGTGGCAGGCGCCTGTAATCCCAGCTACTTGGGAGGCTGAGGCAGAGAATTGCTTTAACCAGGGAGGCGGAGGCTGCAGTGAGCCAAGATCGCACCACTGCACTCCAGCCTGGGCGACAGAGTGAGATTGTCTCCAAAAAAAAAAAAAAAAAAGCCTTAGAATCTCGTCTTTAACATTCTGTTGCATGTATGTTTTTCCTAGGATTTTTGTTGTTGTTTGTTTTTTGTTTGCTTTTTGTTTTTGAGACAGAGTCTCACTCTGTCACCCAGGCTGAAGTGCTCTGACGGGTGCCATCTCAGCTCACTGCAACCTCCGCCTCCCGGGTGCAAGCCATTCTCCCGCCTCAGCCTCCCGAGTAGCTGAGATTATGGTGCCTGCCACCACGCCTAGCTAATTTTTGTATTTTTAGTAGAGACAGGGTTTTGCCATGTTGAACAGGCTGGTCTCGAACTCCTGACCTTAGGTAATCTGCCTGCCTTGGCCTCCCAAAGCAATGAGATTACAGACATGAGCCACCGCGTGCCCGGCCTTTTTTTTTTTTTTTTTTTGGACACAGAGTCTCTGGCACACAGGCTGGAGTGCAGTGGCACAGCTCACTGCAACCTCTGCCTCCCAGTTCAAGCAATTCTCCTACCTCAGCCTCCTGAGTAGCTGGGATTACAGGCACACACCACCACACCAGGCTAATTTTTGTATTTTTAGTAGATAATGGGGTTTCACTATATTCACCAGGCTGGTCTCGGCCTCAGCCTCCCAAAGTGCTGGGATTACAGGCGTGAGCCACTATGTCCGTTCTTGTTTTTCCTGTCTTTGTAAATAGACTTTAAAGCTCCTCAAAAGAGCTGGAGTATAAACGAAAATACAAAGAGCTTTGAGTCTCAGATCTGGAAAAATTCTAGCTTTATCATATACATACATAAATTTAAATGCTGGATTCCTCACCAGTAAGAGGGTCTTGGATTAAGTGATATAAAGTAGTCCTGTGCTTATCCATAGGAAATACATTTCAACCCCATACCCCACCCCTGCCTAGCTCCCATAAATGCCTGAAACCACGGATGCTACAAAGCCCTATATACACTATGTTTTATATTTTTCTTTGCCTCCAATGAATTCCCTCTCTTGGCAATTCCTTATAAGTTACCATGCAAAAAAATATAAATGTATCTCATTTATCTGTTCTCCCCTACCCCCCACAAACCTATCTACCTCTCACGGGACTAAGAATTGGAAAGGCCTTAGTGCAGCCACCACCTAACCATAGAAATGATCCAAACTCACATACTACTACTTCTTTATTCTTCAGTAAAGTTCTCCAAACTAAAATGAAATATGTAGTTTGAAAATATGAAGTAAAAATACAGCTTTTTAAATATATCCTCTATGCTATTTCATAGCCACTTCACAGTGACCCTACTTCCCCATTTATAACTCACCCAGTTAGTTATTAGTATACAACTCTTAATCAAAAGTAAAAATGAAGGGCTATGGAACTGTTCTCATATCCCGTTAAGTGCCTTAAAGGCACTGTACTCAGCATTCCACATGCATTATCTTATTGAAAGCGCAGTGTTTAATGAACTTGCCTAAAGCCATATCAGAACCACCAGGAAGCACAATTTCATTGTATTTTGTGTGAATGCCCTCCCCGGCACAAGAACAGAGCTGTACAATGAAGTGGTCTGGGTCACACAGCTAATTAAGTAATGGAGTTAAGGCTCAAAAACTCTTCAGTGTCTGATGAGAAAGCTCACACTCAAAACCTCCAAAAAACACTGCTTCGCATCACTGAAATTAAAGAATAATAATACAATATAAATAGAATAAAATGAGAATTCCTTGTTATATAATAAGCCAGTTTATCAGCTTTTTTTGGTGAAGGAAGAAAGGGCAACATAGTGATATCTTGTCTCTACTAAAAATTTAAACATTAGCCAGGTATGGTGGTATGCACTTGTAGTCCCAGCTACTGTGGAGGCTGAGTAGAGGGAGGATCACTTGAGCCAGGAAGATTGAGGCTGCAAGGAGCCATGATTGCATCACTGCACTCCAGCGTGGGTAACAGAGTGAGATCCTACCTCAATAAATAAATAAATAAATAAATAAATAAATAAATAAATAAATAAATAAATAAAAATAAAAATTGCCTCTGGCAAAACTGCACATATAGAGGCACAGGGTGTTTTTTTCCCACCACCCCAATGCTACCTCTATAACTCACAAATGATAGTTTTATAAAGATAACTACCTGGCATTCAGGTTAAAATGACAACTGCACCCAGAATAGGAAAAACTATAAATTATGCATTGGACTCTGCAATCACCAGACCCTACTTGTAAATTTCAATGGAGATTCACTTTATTTCAAAATTAGAAAACTGATCTCAGAGTTTAAAACCTCATTTACAGCTTCAAAATATTTAGAATCTAGAATTATATAACAAATACTTATTTTCTTAGCATGCAAAAATTATTTACAAATCATTTAAAAAGGATGGTCAACTTAACAGAAAAATGCCTAGCTCATTTTTGTATTTTTAGTAGAGAAGAGGTTTCGCCATGTTGGTCAGGCTGATCTCAAACTCTAGACCTCAGGTGATCCACCCACCTCAGCATCCCAAAGTGCTGGGATTGCAGGCGTGAGCCACTGCACCCGGCCTTAACTATTTTTCATTAAGGTAATGAAATAAGTTAACTTCTCAATACTTTCTTTCTTTTTTTTTTTTCTTTTTGAGACAGGGTCTTGCTCTGCCACCAGGCTAGAGTGCAGTAGCATGATCACAGCTCACTACAGCCTCAATCTCCTAGGCTCAAGTGATCCTCCCTCCTCAGTCTCCCGAGCAGCTGGGGCAACAGGTGCATACCACATGCAGCTAATTTTTTATTTTTTATTTTTTTGTAGAGACGGGATCTCATGATTTTGCCCAGACTGATTTTGAAATCCTAAGCTCAAGCTATCAGCCTGCCTCAGCCTCCTGAAGTGCTGGGATTACAGGTGATGGCATCCAGCCTTCAATATTTTCTTGATGAAAGAGAGGACTTATTACTAGTCCTAGATTATTATGAAAAACAGCAATATCATGATTAAATTTTTGTTCCTCCTCCCAGTACTGTGTTCTATTAATTAGATAAGAAATGGGAATGAACAAAAATAGACATTAAATCAAATGTTTTTTACTTTCTAAAAGTCAAAAATTCTAATGCTTTGTTTACCTAATCTACAAATATTTATCTTACTACTTCTATAAATAATTGAATAAAATCTTAAAGGAACTAAAAGAAATAATGGGACTTTTCACTACACAAAAGATAATTACCTATACAATGAAATGAGGTGAAATTCTTAGAGCAAATGTCTTAAAGTATATCATACAACAAGCTTAAATTAATAATATGAAACAGTTAGAATGCCCCCACCCTAATAAACTATGGACAAAACACTACTGGACAATTCACAAGAAACACAAATAATAAAATTCAAAAAAAGGCTGACGCGGTGGCTCATGCCTGTAATCCCAACACTTTGGGAGGCCAAGGCAGGTGGATCATGAGATCAGGTGCTCGAGACTAGCCTGGGCAACATAGTGAAACCCCATTTCTACTAAAAATACAAATAATTAGCTGGGCGTGGTGGTGGGTGCCTGTAATCCCAGCTACTTGGGAGGCTGAGGCAGGAGAATTGCTTGAACCTGGGACACAAAGGTTGCAGTAAGCCAAGATCACACCACGGCACTCCAACCTGGGCTACAGTGTGAGACTCAGGTCTCAAAGAAAAAAGAAAAAGAAATGTAAAATATTCTTTAGTCCTACTAATCAAGTAAGCAAAAACTTAGAACTAAAGTACTTTTTTTCAGTTGTTAAGATAAAGACTTTAGTATATTATACTTGACAAAGGTTTGATAAAACTAGACCTGTCACACATTGCTAATGACATTACAAATTGATGCAGCCTTTTAAGGGAGTGGCATTTCAAAACTTTAATAAAAATAAGAGATCAGAGCTGGGCATGGTGGCTCATGCCTGTAATCAAAGCATTCTGGGAGGCCAAGGCAGAGGAGATCACTTGAGGTCAGGAGTTCAAGACCAGCCCGGCAAACATGGTGAAACCCTGTATTTTTAGTATTCTACTAAAAATACAAAAATTAGTCAGGCATAGGCCAGGCACGGTGGCTCGCACCTGTAATCCCAGCACTTTGGGAGGCTGAGGTGGGCAGATCATGAGGTCAGGAGATCAAGACCATCTTAGCTAACACGGTGAAACCCCATCTCTATTAAAAATACAAAAAATTAGCCGGGCATGGTGGCAGGCGCCTGTAGTCCCAGCTACTCGGGAGGGAGGCTGAGGCAGGAGAATGGCATGAACCCAGGAGGTGGAGTTTGCAGTGAGCCGAGATCACGCCACTGCACTCCAGCCTGGGCAACAGAGCGAGACTCATCTTGAGCGAGACTCAGCTCAAAAAAAGACAAACAACAACAACAAAAAGTTAGCCGGCCATGGTAGCGCACCCGTAATCCCAGCTACTTGGGAGGCTAAGACAGGAGAACCGCTTGATCTCAGGAGGTGGAGATCGCAGTGATCGGTGGCCATAGAAGCCCTCCTGAGCAGCAGGCAGAACAGAATCTGCTATAGCAATCAGTCTGCCGGAGAAGCCTCTGCCCCTGTGGCCTGAGGTTCCACTTTCCCCAGGTGACACCATGGCCAGGTGGGCTGAAGAAGTGGGAAGGTCAAATCAACTGGCCCAGCCAGGATGCCTCTTTGATGATACAAGTGACACTGGTCTAAGCCTCCCCTCTTCTACAGGGGAAACTAGGTGTCCCAAAGAGTGCCCAGAGGCAGGGGACCTGCCACAGCAGCCACCTTCCTGAGAGGTTCCCTTTCTTCCACTTGGTGAACTCCCTCCAACACACAGCTTGCCAGGAAAGCACCCTGTGTCTTACATGGGGGGATCCCATGACACCAAAACCCAGCCAAAGAAGCCTTTTGTCCCTTAAGGGTTATCACAACCAAAAACAAAAAGATACACAAATAGTAAGCCCCTAAATTCTGTTAAGAATGAAATAATGCTGCCACTCACACCTGGCTCAGATGCCAGCAGAAGGACGGCACCGTCCAGAGACCAGAGACCACAGGAGAAGGGGGAGGACTCCTCCTTGCCCTGGCTGCACCTCCACCACTGTCACTGAGGCCTGCAGTACAGAACCAGCAGCTTCTTACCCACCCCAGGCCGGGCCGGGCCCCAAAGCTCTCCTACTTCTCCTTCCTGGCCCCTAGACTTGCTGCTGCTGCCACCATTAGCACCGACGCCAAAGGAATCAGCGCTGCTGTCACCCTCCATGCACCTGCCCACCCTCCAAGGCTCCTACCACTTGGCCTCCACGCGTACCCTCCTACCGCTCCTGTTGAGCTGCCGTCCCCATCACCGTGGCCGCCACAACCACAGGAGATGAATCACAGAGCTGTGCCATCTTCAGGCCCCAACCTCCAGCTCACCACAGGGGACTCCTCCTTCATCAGCCTGGCTTGGAGCAGCTGGGAAGACAATGCCAGAAAAACCTACAATAGGGTGCAGAAAGTGGCAGTGTTAGAGCCTCACCCTGTCATGCTGCCCACTGGGTGGCTGGGGCCAGTTTCAGCGAAGGCACTCACACCCACCCTCCAAAGTCCAGCCTCTCCTCCTAGACCAAGCTGGCCTCCTGACCTGGGGTGGGGACTGGAGACACCACAGTGCCCGGGGCTCCTTGGGGAGCAAGAACAGCAGAAACTCAGACCCAACCAGTCCTCCCCACCCAAGTACCAGTTCCCATTCCTGACTCCTCCACCCACAGGACCCTGAGCCCCCGTGGTGCCCACTACTCCATGCCTGGGGCTCCCAGATGGTCCCCACAACACAGAGCAAGAGGGCAAGGGCCGGGTAACCATGGTGGGTGTGAGGGCCCTGCGGTGGTCAGAGGATTGCCGCAAAAACTCTGTGCACCCTCCGCGCTCCAGAACGAGCAGAAGTTGTTCACCCTCTAGAGCCTTGAGTCCGGGAAGAGGAGAAGGGCCCCTTCCTCAGAGGCCACCACGGTCGTGGCCACCTCCACAACCTGCCGCTGGAAGCAGCAGTGCAGCTTCCCCCCATAGCGCCCCTAACCTGCCCCCTCCACCACAAGCTTAGCCCCCGGATTGTGCCCACAACACACCCAGAGACTGCTGCAGGCAGTGTAACCCTGATAGCTCCCCCAAACGACCCCTCTGCTCCTGGCAGTGTAACACTCGATAGTGTCCACAACCCATCCCTACCACGGGTGTTGCAGCACCAAATAGCACCCCATTAAACCCGCCCCCCACCCGGACCACAAGCAGTATAGCCCCAGATAGCGCCCCCAGTCTGCTCCTGTCGCGGGCAGTGAACGCCCGGGGTAGTGCATCCAACTAACCCCCCGACCCCACCTTCCCCTTTTCCCCACGGACAATGCAACATTTCACAGCTCCCCTAAAGCACCCCCGACTGCCTGCCAGTTGGCTTTGTTGCTGACATTGCAGCTCACGATAGCTCACCCAACCCGCCCCCTGCATTGGCCAGTGTAGCAGCTAATAATGCCCCTAACACCCCACCACCTGCCGCTGGCAGTGCACGACGGCACACACAACCTGCCTCCAACCCCCTGCCACCTTAGGCAGTGTAGACTCTGATAGCGCAGCAAACCTGCCCCACTGCCAGCAATTCAACACCTGATAGTGCCACCCACCAGCCCGCCGCGGCAGGCAGTGCAGCTCCAAAAGCACACCAAACCCGCTCCCCCACCACCCCGCAAGCGGGCAGTGCGGCCGCAGAGAGCGCACCTACCCTGCCACCTTTCTACTACTCTAACAGAGATGCAGTCTCCGTCGCCACCACCAACCGCAGCCAGGCGAGCCACAGTGGCCAAGGCTCCAGCCGCCAGCGTTGGGCACGGTCCCCACCTTCTCCTAGACCTCTAGCCAGTCAAGAGCAGCTCCAGCTGCCAGCCACCCTCCTACTGCTCAGGCCGCACTCCTACCGCTCCGGCCGCCATCTTACTGCTCCAGCCCCACTCCTACTGCTAAGGCCGCCCTCCTAACACTCCAGCCGTGCTGCCATCTCTGTTGCCACCACCATCCAGAGCAAGATGAGCCACAATGTTACAGGCTTCAACCTCCAGCTCCCTCTTCTCCTGGTCCTCTAAGCAGGGAACAGAGCAGCTCAGTGGGAGATGCCGGAGACCCTAAACTGGCATGAGGCCTCCTCAGCATGCACATGGAGTTACACGCATGGTTTCTGGACTACATGTTCTGACTGGGTGAGAGAAAATCTCTAGGCCTTCTCTGATTGGACTTTATTTTCATACTCTGATTGGTTGTCCTAAGACTTTCTTTCATCCAATCAGAACATGATAACAAAGTCCAATCAGACTAGGCCTCCGGGCTTTCTCTTATCCAATGCTGGAACGTGTAGTCCATGAACCGCATATGCATAACTTCAGTACATAAACGGTGCTGAAGAAGAGTCAGGCTATTCCAGGTTCTTCTGTGTCTGCTCACCGAGCTGCTCCGAGCCCGGCTTAGAGGACCAGGACAGACTGGAGGCTGTAGCCTGCTGCACCGTGGCTGGCCTCCTTGCAGTTGGTGGCGACAGACACTGTAGTGTGGCTGGAAAGGTAGGAAGGGGAAAATAGTTTGGGGATAGATGGAAGAGTAAAGAGGGTGGTTAGTGCCAAAAGGAAAAAAGGATGGCGAGCCGGAGAAGGCATTGCATAAAGACGGTGAGGAAAAGATGTTGGGAAAAAAAATTGGGGGGTAGATGGAGGGGGAAAAACAGGGTGATGAACAGGAGGGAGAGAAGGTTTCACAGAAAGATGGTGGGGAAAAAGTTTTTGGGTAGATGGAAGGGGGTAAGAGAGGGTTGTGAAGGGGGAAAGGGAATGAGCAGGAAGGAGAGAAGGTTTGCAAAAATATGGTGGGGAGAGAAGAAAGGGAAAGAAGACTGTGGGTAAAAAGATTTTGAGTAGATGGAGGGGGGAAAAGGGTGACAAGTGGGAGGAGAAAAGGGTGCAGAGAGGGAGGGGGAAGACAGAGTGGCGAGCAGGAGGGAGAGAAGGTTTTGCGAAAAGACAGTGAGGAGAGAAGCTTTTGGGTAGATGGAGGGGGGAAAGAGGGTGGTCAGTGGGAGAAGGGTAAAGAGGGTGGCGAGCGGGAAAGAGAAAAGATTTTGCGAAAAGACGATAGGCAGAAAAGAAAGTGTAGAAAGAAAAGACAGTGGGTAAAAAGTGTTTGGGTAGATGGAGGGGGAAAGGAGGGTGGCAAGCGGGAGGAGAATAGAAAGTGTGGCCAGAGGAAGTGGGGAAAGAGGACTGGGAAAAAGGCGATGGGGAAAATACTTTGGGGTAGACGGAGGGCGAAAAGAGGGTGGCAAGCAGGATAGAGGAAAGAAGAGGGCGAGCGGGAAGAGGGGAAGGCTTTGTGAAAAGATGGCAGGGAAAAATTGGGGAGGTAGATGGGTTAAAAGAGAGTGGTGAGCAGGAGTAGAGAAGAGGCTTTGCAAAAAGACAGCGGGAAAATGTTTTTGGGTAGATGGAGAAGGGAAAGGGTGGCAAGGAGGAAGGGAAAAAAGGTGATAGGGAAACAGTTTTTGGGTAGACGGAAGGAGAAAGAGAGGGTGGCGAGCAGCAGGAGTGGGGAGAAGGCTTTGGGAAAAGATGAGGGAAATGTTTTTGGGGAGATGAAGGAGCAAAAGAGGGTGATGAGAGCGGGAGGCGGAAATAAGGGTGGCCAGAGAGAGGGAGAAAAGACGGTGGGGAAAAGTTTTGGGGTAGATGGGTGGGGAAAACGGAAGTGAGCGGTAAAGTATAGAAGGCTTTGCAAAAAGGCAGTGGGGAAAAAATGGTGGAGAAAATGTTTTGGGGTAGATGGAGGAAGAAAAAGGGTGGCGAGAGAGGGAGCCAAAGACGGTCGGGAAAAAAATTCCTCCTGTTACTGATTTTTTAATACTCTTCCACTCCGGTCAGAAAAAATAATTGATATGGTTTTAGGTACATCCCTATGGGTCTCAGAGCCGCCCCCTCCTTGTCTGCAAAGACGGAGGTGCGGTACCCACCCCGGGGACCCCCTCCATCCTTGGGTCACTCAGCGTGCGAGTCAGCTTGGCCTTCTCCTTCACAGACAAGTGGCATTGTCACAAGAGAGCGTGGGCCATTCAGAGGACTCTCACCCTCATGAGGCTGGCATTGCGTGACACCGCGTTGGACCCAGAGGCAACCTCAAAACGCATGGGCCCTGCTTCCCTCTTCTCAGAAATGAGGAGAACCTCTGGTAGAGATGACTTTTGGGGGCTCACAGGGTCGGTGCAGGAGGGGTGTCTGGGGCCGAGGTGGGACCCGGCTCTCAGGAGCCTCTTTACACTTCAGGTTGTCTGTGCCGAGCAGATCCTGGGCTGTTGAATCATGGTAGGCAAACCACAGAACGATCTTTTGGGGTGAAACTTCAGGCTTTGTTCACTCACTGGCGTCGTCAAACCACACCTGCAAAGAGCTGGCAAACTATTCCCTAAGCACAGAAATCCTCACGCTTATTTGCGGCCATTCCGAGACCTGCAGGTAGCTAGGGAGAGAGCCATAAGGTATTTCTTGTGGCGGGGGTGGGGGGCCCTCCCTGGCATTCCCAGGGCTGCCCCCAGGACCTGGAATCAAGCAAGAGAAAGAAGGACATAACCGAGAGAAGGCTTCGTCTCCGTGAGGCCGTGGAGTCCGGCCCCGGAGGAAAATAAACTTCTTAATACGATTGAGATCAACAGACAGGGCTTTTCTCTGTGATACATTTAAGCAAATTGAATGCAATTACCTCAATTGAATTCAGAGCAAGGCCTGCCCTGACCTTCCACTGAAGCGTTCTGCCCGCTTGGAGAGCAGGCTGGGGCACACATGACATCATTTGGACAATTTGCACATATTTATACAATTTGTCATGATGCCGTCTGCACAGGCTGGAGGCTGCGAGGTTTGCCTCCAGCACCGCTGTGAAATCAGGCCTGTGAGAATCACGTGCTGGACATATCTCTTGTGTGTGCTATTTACTTCGAATTCAAGTGTACCTAGTCACTAGTGGGGGGAGTGGGGTAGATGTGTCTGTGTGTGTGCGTGTGTGTGTGTGTGTGTGTGTGTGTGGCGGGCAGAAGATGCAAATCCGTTGATACAAATCAACAAGCAATATTATGGTATAAGGGAGGGAAACAAAGCCAGCAGGTGCTATAATACATGTCAAAAAAAAATCTCTTTTACGCTTATGCCACTGTAAGACAACAGACAGCTGTGTAGAGGTGTGGCTTCAGCGACTGCCGAGGAAGGGTTATTTGCAGGTACAGCCATGGGATGTCAGAGGTGTCTCTATTCTGACCTCAGGCACTGAGGTCCTGCCCACGAATGGCGTGGTAGCGTGGGGAATATTCGAAGGAAAACAGAGAGATGTCTGGATGATCTGTTTTGTTGCAGGAAGCAAACCAGCATGATGCAGGCAGCCTGAACTGAGAAAAGGAGGTTTCCGGATTTCCAAAGACACACTGAGTTCGCTGACATGTATCAGGGAGAAAAGCTCATTCAGGGATCTCCGCCGTATTACAAATTTTAATTTCTCCTGGCGTGGGAGTTCACAGCAGCCTTATGGAGGGAAATTCCTCCAAGCCTGCGTGTCATAAACTGAACTACAGGGTTTAGGGTCCTCAGGCTGCCCAGGGATGCTGGAGGTCCACAGGTCAACTGCAGGGAGATGGATTCCCCAAATAAGCAAGAGGGTTCTGATGCTCAGGAAATAGATTAGTAGCTCCAGGCAGGTGTGGCTTCATGACCGTAAGGAAATGGAAGCAAAGAGTTGTTGGGCATGTAGAACTTTCATTTCTTGCACATTTATTCAGAGACAGAGCGTATGCATTTTTGGTAGAAAATTCAATATTGCTGTTGATCTCAAATTCAAGTGTAGCTGGGCACACATGCATACAGCTGTTTACCTTGAATTCAAGTGTACCTGGGCTGCTGTTTACTTTGAATTCAAGTGTATCTGGGCATGCATGCATACTGCTGTTCACCTCGAATTCAAGTGTAGCTGAGCACACATCTGTTCTCCTGTTTATCTTGAATTCAAGTGTTATCTGGGCATGCCTCGTGCTCTGTTCACCTTGAAGTCAAGTGTACCTGAGCACGCATCTGTTCTGCTGTTTACCTTGAATTCAAGTGTAGCTGAGCACACATCTGTTCTGCTGTTTATCTCGAATTCAAGTGTATCTGGGTATGCATCGTGCTGATGTTTACCTCGAACTCAAGTGTAGCTGGGCACACATCATGCTGCCGTTCACCTTGAATTCAAGTGTACCTGAGCATGCATCCATACTGCTGTTTATCTCAAATTCAAGTGTACCTGGGCACGCATCTTTTCTGCTGTTTATCTCGAATTCAAGTGTAGCTGGGCACGCATGCATACTGCTGTTCACCTCGAATTCAAGTGTACCTGAGCACACATCTGTTTTGCTGTTTTATCTCCAACTCAAATGTACCTGAGCATGCATCTGTTCTGCTGTTTACCTCGAATTCCACTGTACCTGGGTACGCATGCCATACTTTTATTGGTTAACTAGAACAATTTGTAAAGCAAACTATCATCATTTTCCCCAAGTTGTAACCCTTGGCAAATCATTTCCCCCAAGTTTCAACTTTGTTGAAATGGAAGCTAAGAAATTCCACACAATGTATATATTCCTGGTAAAGTTTGCCCAGTACCTGAGCCAGCACCTAGGGAGGTAAGAGCAGACAGTGGAGGTTGGGGTACAGACAGATTTGGGTGACCCAGACCAAATCTGATCTTCTAGAACCAAGAAATCCCACAGAGACAGGACAAATTGGCCCATTTGGGGCCAGCGTCCTGTGGGATCCCAGACGCTTATGTTATGTGTATTTTAACACAATTTTAAAAATTGGAAAATAAAACAAAACACCTAGAGCCATGATCTCTAAGGCCATATGTGTTCTGCCCCTATTACTCCTCACTTATTCCATTTCAGCCCCACTGGCCTTTTTCTGGCTCCTCAGACATGCCAAGCACTCCCTGCCTCAGGGCCTTTGCAGTGTCTGTTGCGCTCACGTGGAATGCTCTTCCCACAGATCTCTCTATGACTCTCTCTCTCTCACTTGCTCTGCTCTAATGTCTCTTTTTCAGTGAGGCCTTTCCTGATCACCCTACAGAAAAGCACCCAGCAATATTCTCTATTCCTTTTCCTTGCCTTGTCTTGGTAGCCCTTGCTCCTTGCTGACATATAGAAAGAATATGTGTTTATGCAATGGTGAATGTGATGACCACAGATTTTTCCCCAGCCCTGTTCTAGGAAGAGACTGGGAAATGGGTCATTCTTGTCCCCTATTCCAATTCTCTCCTTCTATAATGGCTTATTTTTCCTTTTTAATGTTCTAACCTAATGTCGAGCAATTTCAGTTGATTTTTTCATAAGCTGGAAGGCCCATGAAATCTCTTTCTATGACCATTATTTTCTCAAACACCGCAGTGTATTTTTTCAGTGTTTTCCATATATAATGATATTCCTAGGAATATCTCCTTGGCCTTCCTATCTAAATTCACCCAATGTGGTGTTCTTCATATTTCAAGTGAATTCAATACTTCCTTCATAATTGTTGGCCCCTTTAAACTTTTATTGTCCCTGATAGGTAGGTGCTCATCTTATTGGTTAAATGAATGATTTTGGCAATTTTGCTTTTTAAATTATTTTTATTTTTATTTTGAGACAGGGTCTCAGTCTGTTGCCCAGGCTGGAGTGCAGTGACGTGATCTCAGCTCACTGCAGCCTCGACATCCCAGGCTCAAGCAATCTTCCCACCTCAGCCTCCCAAGTAGTTGGGATTACAGACATGTGCCACAGCACTCCACTAATTTTTTTTCTATTTTTGTAGAGACAGGATCTTGTTATGTTTCCCAGGCTGGTCTGTAACTCATACACTCAAGTAATCAGCCCATCTGGGTCTCCCAAAGTGCTGGGATTACAGGCTTCAGCCACAATGCCCAGCCTAAAATGTCTTTTTGATAGAGTGATTTTGAAGATTAAGCAGGCTAGTGGGTCAAGCACGTAGTACAACATTTGAAGCCCAAAGGCAGGGAGTGTGAGCCCCAGGTGGTGGTGGCGGGGATGAAAGGAGAAGCAGGAGGCAATGGGGAATGAGACACTTGAGACTGGAACTCAGGGCTCTTCAGAGAGAGAAGCTTCCAGGTCCTGGAGAAGGGGTAAGACCCATGCGAGTCCCCTGGACGCTCAAAAGGAAGGGCCAGGTTTCCCTGACACAGCGGGCTCCGTGGTCTCCTCCCCTCCTTTTCACCTCAGGAGGGAGGGAAAGAGGGGAAGAGAAGGTCCTGCAGAGGAGGCAGGATGGCCGGTTGAGGGGGGCCTTGGGCGCTTTTTCCGAAGGGCTGCCTCCTGCGGCTGCCACAGGGGCTTCCTTGAATAAGAATTCCCTGCTCACCCGCTGAGAGCCAGGGTGGGTCCTCTGTCCCTCACCATGAAGTTCAATGAGTATTGGAGAGTCCCCGTGAGGTGAAGGGGCTTCAGCCCAACCATTTGTCCCTGCTGCACTCACTCTTCAAGAAGGACCACCAGCTGCCTGATAGTGAGCATGGAGCAGGTCTGAGTGGACCAGACTAGGGCCAAGAAACACACAAAATTGAAACACAAAGAAATACAAAACATGAACAGACCAATAACAAATAATGAGATCAAAGCTGTAATAAAAAGTCTCCCAGTAAAGAAAAGCCCCAATATTCTATGGCTTCACTACTGAATTCTAACAAATATTTAAAGAACTAACACCAATCCTACTGAAACTATTCCACAAAATAGAGATGGGGAATACTTCCAAACTCATTCTATAACACCAGAATTATCTTTATACCAAAATCAAAGACACTTTAAAAAAAGAAAACTACAATATCTCCAATTAATATTGATGCAAAAATCCTCAACAAAATGCTAGCAAACCTTTAAGCAATACATTAAAAATATCATTCTTCATGATCATGTGTGATTTATCACACCCTTGTGATTTATCACAAGGATGCAAGAATGGTTGCAAATCAATCCAAATGATACATCACATCAACAAAATGAAGGAAAAGATTATATAATCATTTAAATTAAGGCATTTTAAAAAAAGCATTTGCTAAAATTCAACATCCCATCATGATTAAAAACCCTCAAAAACCTGGGTAGAGAAAGAACATTATTAACATAATAAAAGCCATATATGACATACCCACAGCTAGTATCATACTGACAAGGGAAACACTGAAATCCCCTTCTCTAAGATCTGGAACATGACCAGGATGCCCACTTTCACCACTGTTATTCTCCATAGTACTGGAAGTCCCAGCAAAAGCAATCAGACAAGAGAGAGAAATAAAGGGCATCTAAAGGGAAGAAGACAAATTATCCTTGTTTTGCAGATGATATAATCTTATATTTGTAAATAACCTGAAGACTCCACAAAAACTACTAGAACTGATAAATTCAGTAGAGTTTCTGGATACAAATCAATATATAAAAATCAGTAGCTTTTTTTTTTTTTGAGACAGAGTCTCGCTCTGTCACCCAGGCTGGAGTGCAGTGGTGCAATCTTGGCTCACTGCAAGCTCCGCCTCCTGGATTCACATCATTCTCCTGCCTCAGCCTCCCAAGGAGCTGGGGCTACAGGCACCCACCATCACACCTGGCTAACTTTTTTTGTATTTTTAGTAGAGACGGGGTTTCATCGTGTTAGCCAGTATGGTCTCGATCTCCTGACCTCGTGATCTGCCCACCTCACCTTCCCAAAGTGCTGGGATTACAGGCATCAGCCACCGCGCCCAGCAGGAATCAGTAACATTTCTACATGCCAAGAGTAAACAATCTGAAAAAGAATTTAAAAAGAAATACCATTTATCATAGCCACAAATAGAACTAAATACATAGAAATCAACCAAAGAAGTAAAGGATTTCTACAACAAAAACTATAACACAATCATAAAATAATTTGAAGACACAAAAATTGAAAGATATTCCATGTTCATGGATCGATAGTGTTAGTATGTTAAAATGTCTATATTACCCAAAGCAATTCACAGATTAAATGAAGGAATCACATTAACTGACTTCAAATTATATTACAAAGCTATAGTAACTGTAGCAGCCTGGTACTGGCATAAAAATAGACACATAAACCAATGGAATTGAACAGATAACCCAGAAAAAAATTTTATACATTTTCACTGAACTCATTTTCAACAAAGGTGCCAAGAACTTAAATTAGGGAAAAGACAATCTCTTCAATAAATCATGCTTGGAAAACTGGATATCTACATGCAAAAGAATGAAATTATAACCCCAACTCTTGCCATATACAAAAGTCAAATCAAAATGGATTAAATACTTAAATCTAAGACCTCAAATTAAAAAACTACTGCAAGAAAACATTGGGGAAAGTCTCTCCAGGTCTTGGCAAAAATGTCTTGAGTAATACCCCACAAGCACAGGCAACGAAAGCAAATATGGACAAATGAAGTTACATCAAGTTAAAAATCTTCTGCATGTCAAAGGAAATGATCAATAAAGTGAGGAAACAACCCACAGAATAGGAGAACATATTTGCAAACTATTCACCTGACAAAGGATGAATAACTAGAACAGATAAGCAGCTCAAACTACTGTATAGCAAAAAAATCTAGTAATCTGATCTTTAAAATGGGCAAAATATTTCAATAAACATTTCTTAAAAGAAGGCATATGAATTGCAAGCAGTTATATTATCAGAAACATGCAAATCAAAACTACAATGAGATATCATCTTACCCCAGTTAAAATGAATTTTGTCCAAAAGTCAGGCAACAGCAAATGCTAGTGAGAATGTGGAGAAATGGGAAGCTTGGTACTCTGTTGGTGGAAATGTAAATTAGTACAACCACTATGGAAAACAGCTTGGAGGTTTCTCATAAAACTAAACTAGAGCTTCCATATAATCCAGCAATTTCACTGCTAAGTATATACTCACAAGAAAGGAACTCAGTATGTTGAAAAGATGTCTACAGTCCCATGTTTGTTGCAGCATTGTTGAAAATAGCCAAGATTTGGAAGCAACATAAGTGTCAATCAACAGATGAATGGATAAAGAAAATGTAGTATGTATACACAGTGGAGCCAGAAAAAAAGAATGAGATTCTGTCATTTTTAACAACATGGATGAGGGTTATTATGTTAAATGAAATAAGCCAGGCACAGAAAGACAAACTTTGCATGTTCTCACTTATTTATGGGAGCTAAGGATCCCGTTGAGTTGAACTCAATGGAGATAGAGAGTAGAAGGATGGTTACCAGAGGCTGAGAAGCATAGTAGGGGGGCAGTTTGGTAGGGCCATGGAGGGAAGTGAGGATGGCTAATGGGTACAAGAAATAGTTAAAAAGAATGAATAAGAGGTAGAGGTACTATTTGATTGCACAACAGGGTATTTGTGCTGATAGCACAACAGTAGTATTTGTACTGATAACACAGTTTGTACTGGTAGCACAACAGTAGTACTTGATACCACAACACTGCAATTGTCAATAATTGACAATTATTATAATCAATAATAATTTAGTTGTACCTTTGAAAATAACTGAAATCATATAATTCAATTTTTGTAATACAGAGTAAATGCTTGAGGAGATGGATACCCCATTTACCATGCTGTGATTGTTACACGTTGCATGCCTGTATCAAAGTATCTCATGTACCCCATTTATACACACAACTACTGTATACCCACAAAAAATAAAAATAAATGTGATATAATAATCAGGTATGGTTTTGCTGGGGTATATATTACATTGTTGTATTTTGCCTAGTCTATAGGATTAGGGGGAATAGCTGTGGTAAATTCCCACAGAGGCAGTTGCAAAACTCCCTACACTTCTCTCTCCCATTTGCACTTTAGTTTGTTAAAATCTGCTAAAGCTCTTTCTAATTCACTACTTTGTAGCATTCTTTGGCTTTGTTTTGGAGGACTAGTAAATCAGTTAGCTGATATTGGTTTGAAAACCCTGGATCATAGGTCTTAAGCATTATTTGGAATTCCTTGGCAAACCTAAGGTGTCTTGAGTCAGATCAGGAAATCCAAACATCAGAGCACTTAATTCGGACTTGGTGTAAAGTGTATATCTTATGTTTGAACCCACTCTTCCTGTGGGTTTTGTTTTAAAAGAAATGACTACTATTTTGTCTTCTGTAGCTATTTCTGGACTCTTTGTGGTTTAAGAAGGAATACAGGGAGGAGAAAGAGAAAAAAAATAAATCATCCAGGCAAGGAAGTTTAGAAAGCAGAGGTTTAGGAGAAGAAAAAGAAGAGACAGTTTCTGGCAGCTTCCTGATTTTAGAAGCTGATTTTGCTACTTTTCTTTAATTCTGAGGTAGTTTCAAATATTTTCTTGTTACCTTTCTGGAAAGAAATAAGTTTGTCGTTTCTACTTTTGGATGTTTTTAGGTGCCAGCTAAAATACAACCCTCATTTATTTTCCTTGATGCGGAAACCTAACTTCTCTAATTTAGCATACGAGAAGACCAGTTTGGGAATATTTAAATTTCTTCACTTTGGGAACCTTAGATGTTGGTCGTCCTTAGTAAAATCCTCCCTTTACATAAATGTTTGCAAGAAGAGGTGCTATAATTATCACACATAAAACCAGCTGGGGTGCCCAAAGGGGGACACTCTCCTTGCCTGTCCTCAATTTTAGAGATTTTTTTTCTCATTTTTCTTTAAAAGGAGTAGTTGAACTGTGGCTTGTCATTTGGTTAGAGGATCAGAGTGTGCCGATTGTGGATGAGACTCCATGGTGTCTATCACTGAGTCATTTCTGTCCTCTTGTATCTCCCAGTTTCTCTGTCTTGGCGTTTATCACCTCCAGGGAGATGCAAATCAAAACAATACCAGACATTACCTTATCTTAAGTAGAATGGCTATAATCAAAATGACAAAAGAGAACAAGTGTTGGCAAGGATGTGGAATAAAGGGAACTCTTATAAACTGTTGGTTTGAATACAAATTAATACAGCCACTATGAAAAACAAGTATGGAAGTTTCTCAACCTAAAATGGAACTACTGTATGTTCCAGCAATTCCACAACTAGGCATATAGCCAAAAGAAATAAAATCAGTATGTTAAAGAGATAGCTACACTCCCATGTTTATTACAGCACTATTGACAATGGCCAAGATATGGAATCAATCACAGTGCCCATCAAAGAATAAATGGATAAGACAACATGGTATGTAAACATAATGAAATACTATTTGGCCACAAATATATGGCATAATAAAATAAATGGCAGAATAAAATTCTGCCATTTAAGACAACATAGATGAACCTGAAGGACATTATGTTAAGTGAAATAAGCCAGACATAGAGAGACAAATAACACAGGAATTTATTAAATGTGGAATCTAAACAAGCTTATCTCTTAGAAGTAGAGAGTAGAATGGTGGTTACCAGAGCCTGCGGTGGTTAGTGGGGAGGACAGGATGGAAAGATGTTGGTCAAAGGAAACATAATTATTATTAGATAGAAGCAATATATTTTACAAGATCTGTTATGCAGCATGGCAGCCATACTTAATTATGATATATTGCAGTCCTGAAAAATGAAAAGGTAGTTGATGTTAAGTGTTGTCACCACAAAAAACAATAACTTTTAGATCATGCATTTGTTAATTAGCTAGATTTAATCATTTTATAATCTATATGTAATTCAAAACATACATAATAAACTTACACAATGTTATTTTCAATTAAAAACAAATTTTAAAATTATGCTTAAAAAATTTTTTATTCAAGCTAGAATTTGAATATAGCTAAATATCTTCAATAAATAAGAAAAATTAAAATAATTTCAAAAATTAAAACTAAGAGATTTGCTTGCCAATAGGAGCCGCGTAAGAGTGTACTCAAGAAGAAAATAACATTTTCCTGTATAAAGGTAAAATTAAAATGAAGGGGTGAGAGACAGATCTTGAGAATACAAAATCATAGTGGACATTGAACTGAGGAAAGCACACAGTTCTTGGCACCAAAAAATTAAAAGATATTGAGATATTATAAAAGTACAATTCACATGTTTTATTTAAATCAGAAAGAAAATTATGTGCTTTTTGTATAATTTAATTGATTACAAAGAAATAATTTTTAGAAAATTTTATCACCAACTTGTTAAAAATAGATGGCACTTCCATTGCAACTTTTGCAGAATATTGATGATTCTTTTATCAGATCTGATTAGCACCAGAGGACTGACAGTGGCATAGGCATTGACCACAAACTTGTGGACACCATAGGTGACAGGGCCAATTACCCATAACAGCATTGTGGATGATGAGAGGATGAAGTCCACTGAGTACATCAGCACAAAGAAATTCACCAGCATCAGGATGGTCTTGGTGGCCATTTTCACTAGAGAGGTCCTTAATATAAGGCTGCTGCTGTGAAAGTGCTGGGAGTGCCTCTGATGCCTGGACAAAAGAATGACCATGTATATACTTGAGAGCAGCATGACTCCTATGAAGAAGGCATCTCTGGATAATGACAGCATAAGAAATAGCGCCCTGATGAGGACATTCATTGGGAAAAATGTGCAATATTTGCTGATATTCAAAATCATCTGGGTCATTGGAATAACCTACAGTGTAGATTATCATGTCACTACTGAAAGACAAATTGCTAAACCAAAAAACGAATAAGCGCAGGATATCGTATTTTGTGAATTTATGTTTAAATCTCACCAACCAGGAGGTGCTGGGGCTGATGGTAATGGCCTGGAGCATGCTCAGGAGGCAGGTGGTGCAGATTGAGAGGCCCCTCATCACCTTGTGCAAATAGAAGAAAGCTTTAGGCCGGGTGCAGTGGCTCACGCCTGTAATCCCAGCACTTTGGGAGGCCGAGGCGGGTCGATCACGGGGTCAGGAGATCGAGACCATCCTGGCTAACACGTTGAAACCCTGTCTCTACTAAAAAATACAAAAAAAAATTAGCCGGGCGTTGTGGCAGGCGCCTGTAGTCCCAGCCACATGGAGGCTGAGGCAGGAGAATGGCGTGAACCCGGGAGGTGGAGCTTGCAGTGAGCTGAGGTCGTGCCACTGCACTCCAGCCTGGGCAACAGAGTGAGACTCCGTCTCCAAAAAAAAAAAAAAGAAAAAGAAAGCTTTACATCTAAAGTTATTCTGAAAATTCAGTGACTCAAACATGTCTGGAGACAAAAACTCCATTGCAGTGAAGAGCATTACTAGGTGGACAAAGGCCAAATGACAGGTGACCAGGTCATGGGTCTTAGGCCTGTGATCCTGAAAGAATGTAAAAATGTGGAAGAAAATATGGAAGATGTTGGCTGAGATTCTAACGCTAGCTTGACAATTAAAGGCATTTTTAAAAGATAACATAAGTGAAAACTGTGTTCATCCTAATGGCATAGAAGAAACATATTTTGTAGATCTGAAAAAAAATGACTTCATATCATCAATGTTCTTTCTTCAGTGTTTGAAATTATTACCATCATTATTATTTTTATTTTACTCACTTATTCTTGATTAACCTAGACGCTAAATTCTTGATAATGTACCCCCTGCACTCTTTTTTAAGCCAAATAATTATATATATATATAATTATTACTCTCTCTATATAATGAATACATTTACAATCATGCCTGTATAGGGTGCACACTATCTATATTCCTAATGCCCTTTGCCCTCCATCTTTAGAAATCAATTTTTGTTATTTTGTGTTCTCTCATTTTATTTTTAGCACCCAATTCAGTGACAGGCATATAAAATGAATCACATTTGCACAGTTGAATTGAATAAAATGTATGCTAAAGTGGAAAGACTCACTAAAGCAAACAATTAAAAATATATCCAATTGAGTCTTTCTCATGATCTATCACTTTGATACGGTTTATTCTTCACTCTTCCATGGTTTTTGATGCTTATGATTCTACTGGGCCCACCATGATAATTCATAATAGTCTTCTTATTTTTCATCAGCATATCAGCAATTTTGATCCCATTTGCAACCTTGTATTCTCTTTGCCATGAATTGTAATGTATTTCCAGTATCTAAGAACTTGGATGTAAATATCTTTTTTAGGGAGTGGGGAACATTATTCTGTTTATCCAAACCCTAATTAACTGTATGTCTTAGAAATGGTCCTGGTGCTTTCCCAGTTTAGTTCACATCCCAGAGACTTATCATGTGAACTCTCTTCATCTCAGAACAAAATTTTTAATATTTGCCTCTCAGTTATCAACAAGATAAACACTACTTTTAATAATTTTATTTCAACCAAGAGGCTGCATTAAAATAGTCACATGGTTCTTTTTCCTGAGACTTTACTTGATACAGGAATGTCAGTCTCCAATGAGAAAGATAATGCCTCTCAAGTTTTCTTGGGATATCCTCAATACCATAATACCTTGTAAAATTTTGCAGAACAATTTTGCAGTTGCCATTTCATGTTATTTGGCCAGGATTCAGGTATCATTGTATCATTTTGCTTTAATCCATGGGTAAAAACAATTTAGCTTCATGCATGAAATATAAAAAACAGTAAATTAGCACAGATTTGGGGGTGTATGAAGGTGTGTCTGGTTATATATTCAAAGTCACTTATCATTACACTGTCCCCTAAATAAAAATATGAAAGGCAATGCAAACATCTTGACACTTACTATTCTTGTCTAATAAACACAAGTGACTGAGGTAAAAAATATTGCTCTAAAATCACCAGATATGTTTGATTTTATAAAGGAAATATCATCTAGGTGATTAAATGGTTATTACTCTCTCTACAAACTTTAGTAAGTGAATCCATGTATCATAAATGTCAGAATCAAACAATGAAAAGTTCCCACCAACATGCATCTGCACCATCAGAATGGTTGAGTTCTGCTGTCAAGTTGAAATCAGAAAAAAAAAAAAAAAAACAAGGGGAGGCACCAAGATGGCCAAATAAGAACAGCTCTGGTCTACAGCTTCCAGCACTATCAACACAGAAGACAGATGATTTCTGCATTTCCAACTGAAGTACCTGGAACTGGTTGGACAGTGGGTGTAGCCCATGGAGAGGGTGAGCTGAAGCAGGGTGGGGCATCACCTCATCCAGGAAGTACAAGGGGTTGGGGGATTTCCCTTTCCTAGTCAAGGGAAGCCATGACAGATGGTACCTGGAAAATTGGGACACTTCCACCCTAATACTGCGCTTTTCCAACAGTCTTAGCAAATGGCACACAAGGAGATTATATCCCGCACATGGCTCGGAGGATCACAAGCCCCTGGAGCCTTGCTCACTGCTAGCGCAGCGGTCTGAGATCGAACTGGGAGGCAGCAGACAGGCTGGGGGAGGGGCATCCGCCATTGCTGAGGTTTGACTAGGTAAACAAAGCCACCGGGAAGCTTGAACTGGGTGGAGCCCACCACAACTCAACGAGGACTGCCTGCCTCTGTAGACTCCACCTCTAGGGGCAGGGCATAGCTGAACAAAAGGCAGCAGAAACTTTCTACAGCAGAAGTTTCTACAGCCTTAAACTTCCCTGTCTGACAGCTCTGAAGAGAGCAGTGGTTCCCACAGAATGGAGTTTAAGCTCTGAGAATGGACAGACTGCCTCCTCCAGTGTGTCCTTGACCCCCAAGTAGCCTAACTGAGAGACACCTCCCAGTAGGGGTCAACTGACACCTCATACAGCCAGGTGCCCCTCTGAGACAGAGCTTCCAGAGGAAGGATCAGGCAGCAACATTTGCTGTTCTGCAATATTTGCTGTTCTGAAGCCTCTGCCAGTGATACCCAGGCAAACAGGGTCTGGAGTGGACCTCCAGCAAACTCCATCAGACCTGCAGCTGAGGAATCTGTTAGAAGGAAAACTAACAAACAAAAGCAATAGCATCAACATCAACAAAAAGGACATCCACACCAAAACCCCATCTGTAGGTCACCATCATCAAAGACCAAAGGTAGATAAAATGACAAAGATGGAGAGAAACCAGAGCAGAGAAGCTGAAAAGTCTAAAAACCACTGCACCTCTTCTCCTCCAAAGTGTCACAGCTCCTCCACAGCAATGGAACAAAGCTGGATGGAGAATGACTTTGATGAGTTGACAGGAGTAGGCTTCAGAAGGTTGGTAATAACAAACTTCTCCAAGCTAAAGGAGGATGTTCGAACCCATCGCAAGGAAGCTAAAAACCTTGAAAAAAGATTAGATGAATGGCTAACTGGAATAAACGGCATAGAGAAGACCTTAAATGACCAAATGGAGGTGAAAACAATGGCACAAGAACTACGTGACACATGCACAAGCTTCAGTAGCCGATTTGATCAAGTGGAAGAAAGGGGATCAGTGATTGAAGGTCAAATGAATGAAATGAAGTGAGAAGAGAAGTTTAGAGAAAAAAGAGTAAAAAGAAATGGACAAAGCCTCCAAGAAATATGGGGCTATGTGAAAAGACCAAATCTACTTATGATTGGTGTACCTGAAATTGACTGGGAGAATGGAACTAAGTTGGAAAACACTCTTCAGGATATTATTCAGGAAAACTTCCACAACTTAGCAAGGCAGGCCAACATTCAAATTCGGGAAATACAGAGAACACCACAAAGATACTCTATGAGAAGAGCAACCCTGAGACACAGAATTGTCAGATTCACCAAGGTTGAAATGAAGGAAAAAAGGTTAAGGGCAGCCAGAGGGAAAGGTCGGGTTACCCACAAAGGGAACCCCATCAGACTAACAGCGGATCTCTCAGCAGAAACTCTACAAGCCAGAAGAGAGTGGGGGCCAATATTCAACATTCTTAATGAAAAGAATTTTCAACACAGAACTTCATATCCAGCCAAACTAAGCTTCATAAGTGAAGGAGAAAGAAAATCCTTTATAGACAAGCAAATGCTGAGAGATTTTGTCACCACCAGGCCTGCTCTACAAGAGCTCCTGAAGGAAGCAGTAAACACGGAAAGAACAAACAGTACCAGCCACTGCAAAAACATGCCAAATTGTAAAGACCATCGATGCTAGGAAGAAACTGCATCAACTAATGGGCAAAATAACCAGCTAACACCATAATGACAGGATCAAATTCACATGTAACAATATTAACCTTAAATGTAAAAGGGCTAAATGTTCCAATTAAAAGACACAGACTGGCAAATTGGATAAAGAGTCAAGACCCACCAGTGTGCTGTATTCAGGAGACACATCTGACATGCAGAGACATATATAGGTTCAAAATAAAGGGATGGAGGAAGATCTACCAAGCAAATGGAAAACAAAAAAAAGCAGGGGTTGCAATCCTAGTCTCAGGAAAAACAGACTTTAAGCCAACAAAGATCAAAAGAGACATAGAAGGCCATCACATAATGGTAAAGAGATCAATTCAACAAGAAGAGCTAACTATCCTAAATATATATGCACCCAATACAGGAGCACACAGATTCACAAAGCCAATCCTTAGAGATGTACAAAGAGACTTAGACTCCCACACAATAATAATGGGTGACTTTAATACCCCATTGTCAACATTAGACAGATCAACGAGACAGAAAGTTAACAAGGATATCCAGGATTTGAACTCAGCTCTGCACCAAGTGGACCTAAGACATCTACAGAACTCTGTACCCCAAATCAACAGAATATACATTCTTCTCAGCACCCCATCTCACTTATACTTAAATTGACCACATAGTTGGAAGGAAAGCACTACACACCAAATGTAAAAGAACAGAAATCACAACAAACTGTCTCTCAGACAACAGTGCAATCAAATTAGAACTCACGATTAAGAAACTCACTCAAAACGGCCCAACTAGATGGAAACTGAACAACCTGCTCCTGAATGACTACTGGGTACATAATGAAATGAAGGCAGAAATAAAGATGCTCTTTGAAACCAAAGAGAACAAAGACACAACATACCAGAATCTCTGGGACACATACAGAGCAGTGTGTAGAGGGAAATTTATAGCACTAAATGCCCACAAGAGAGATCAGGAAAGATCGAAAATCGATACCTTAACATCACAATTAAAAGAACTAGAGAAGCAAGAGCAAACACATTCAAAAGCTAGCAGAAGGCAAGAAATAACTAAGATCAGAGCAGAAATGAAGGAAATAGAGACACAAAAAGCCTTCAAAAATCAATGAATCCAGGAGCTGGTTTTTTGCAAAGATCGACAAAATAGATAGACCACTAGCAACACTAATAAAGAAGGAAAGAGAGAAGAATAAAATAAACACAATAAAAAATGATAAAGGGGATATCACCACCAATCCCACAGAAATACAAACTACCATCAGAGAATACTATAAACACCTGTATGCAATAAACTAGAAAATCTAGAAGAAATGGATAAATTCCTCGACACATACACCCTCACAAGACTAAACAAGGAAGAACTTGAATCCTTGAATAGACCAATAACAGGCTCTGAAATTGAGGCAATAATTAATAGCCTACCAACCAAAAAATGTCCAGGACCAGATGGATTCACAGACAAATTTTACCAGAGGTACAAAGAGAAGCTGGTACCTTTCCTTCTGAAACTATTCCAATCAATAGAAAAAGAGGGAATCCTCCCTAACTCATTTTATGAGGCCAGCATCATCCTGATAACAAAGCCTGACAGAGACACAACAAAAAAAGAGAATTTTAGACCAATATCCCTGATGAACATCGATGCAAAAATCCTCAATAAAATACTGGCAAACCGAATCCAGCATCACATCAAAAAGCTTATCCACCAAGATCAAGTTGGCTTCATCCCTGGGATGCAAGGCTGGTTCAGCGTATGCAAATCAACACACATAATCCAGCATATATACAGAACCAATGAAAAAACCACATGATTATCTCAATAGATGCAAGAAAGGCCTTTGACAAAATTCAACAATGTTTCATGCTAAAAACTCTCAATAAATTAGTTATTGATGGGACGTATCTCAAAATAATAAGAGCTATCTATGACAAACCCACAGCCAATATCATACTGAATGGACAAAAACTGGAAGCATTCCCTTTGAAAACTGGCACAAGACAGGGATGCCCTCTCTCACCACTCCTATTCAACATAGTGTTGCAAGTTCTGGCCAGGTCAATCAGGCAGGAGAAAGAAATAAAAGGCATTCAATCAGGAAAAGAGGAAGTCAAATTGTCCCTGTTTGCAGATGACATGACTGTATATCTAGAAAACCCCATCATCTCAGCCCAAAATCTCCTTAAACTGATAAGCAACTTCAGCAAAGTCTCAGGATACAAAATCAATGTGCAAAAATCACAAGCATTCTTATACACCAATAAAAGACAAACAGCGAGCCAATTCATGAGTGAACTCCCATTCACAATTGCTTCAAAGAGAATAAAATACCTAGGAATCCAACTTACAAGGGACGTGAAGGACCTCTTCAAAGAGAACTACGAACTACTAGTAGCTCAATGAAATAAAAGAGGATACAAACAAATGGAAAAACACTCCATGCTCATGGGTAGGAAGAATCAATATCATGAAAATGGTCATACTGCCCAAGGTAATTTATAGATTCAATGCCATCCCCATCAAGCTACCAATGACTTTCTTCACAGAATTGGAAAAAACTACTTTAAAATTCATATGGAACCAAAGAAGAGCCTGCATTGCCAAGTCAATCTTAAGCCAAAAGAACAAAGCTGGAAGCATCACGCTACCTGACTTCAAACTATACTACAAGGCTACAGCAACCAAAACAGCATGGTACTGGTACCAAAACAGAGATATAATCCAATGGAACAGAACAGAGCCCTCAGAATTAATGCCGCATATCTACAACTATCTGATCTTTGACAAACCTGACAAAAACAAGCAATGGGGAAAGGATTCCCTACTTAATAAATGGTGCAGGGAAAACTGGCTAGCCATATGTAGAAAGCTGAAACTGGATCCCTTCCTTACACCTTATACAAAAATTAATTCAAGATGGATTAAAGACTTACATGTTAGACCTAAAACCATAAAAACCTAGAAGAAAACCTAGGCAATACCATTCAGGACATAGGCGTGGGCAAGGACTTCATGTCTAAAACACCAAAAGCAATGGCAACAAAAGCCAAAATTGACAAATGGGATCTAATTAAACTAAAGAACTTCTGCACAGCAAAAGAAACCACCATCAGAGTGAACAAGCAACCTACAGAATGGGAGAAAATTTTTGCAACCTACTCATCTGACAAAAGGCTAATATCCAGAATCTACAATGAACTCAAACAAATTTACAAGAAAAAACAAACAACCCCATCAACAAGTGGGCGAAGGATATGAACAGACACTTCTCAAAACAAGACATTTATGCAGCCAAAAAACACATGAAAAAATGATCATCATCACTGGCCATCAGAGAAATGCAAATCAAAACCACAATGAGATACCATCTCACACCAGTTAGAATGGCGATCATTAAAAAGTCAGGAAACAACAGGTGCTGGAGAGGATGTGGAGAAATAGGAACACTTTTACACTGTTGGTGGGACAGTAAACTAGTTCAACCATTGTGGAAGTCAGTGTGGCCATTCCTCAGGGATCTAGAACTAGAAATACCATTTGACCCAGCCATCCCATTACTGGATATATACCCAAAGGATTATAAATCATGCTGCTATAAAGACACATGCACACGTATGTTAATTGTGGCACTATTCACAATAGCAAAGACTTGGAACCAACCCAAATGTCCAACAATGATAGACTGGATGAAGGAAATGTGGCACATATACACCATGGAATACTATGCAGCCATAAAAAATGATGAGTTCATGTCCTTTATAGGGACATGGATGAAGCTGGAAACCATCATTCTCAGCAAACTATCGTAAGGACAAAAAACCAAACACCACATGTTCTCACTCATAGGTGGGAATTGAACAATAAGAACACATGGACACAGGAAGGGGAACATCACACACCGGGGACTGTTGTGGGGTGGGGGGAGGGGGAAGGGATAGCATTAGGAGATATATCTAATGCTAAATGACAAGTTAATGGGTGCAGCACACCAACATGCCACATGTATACATATGTAACAAACCTGCACGTTGTGCACATGTACCCTAAAACTTAAAGTATAATAATAATAATACATTTTAAAAAAGAGAATTTCTTTGTTAGTTTTCATCACAATGATTGATCTGTCTAAAGCTGTCAGTGGGATGTTCAAATCCCCAACTATTTTTTTTTTAAATTATACTTTAAATTTTAGGGTACATGTGCACAACGTGCAGGTTAGTTACATATGTATACACGTGCCATGTTGGTGTGCTGCACCCAGTAACTCGCCCCCACTATTATTGTGTGGCTGTCTAAGTCTTTTTGTAGGTTTAGAAGTATTTGTTTTATGAATCAGAGTGCCCTAATGTTGGATGCCTATATTTTCAGGATTTTTATGTCTTCTTGTTGAACTAAATGCTTCATCATTATGTAATGCCTTTTTTTTTTTTTTTTTTACTGTTGTTGGTTTAAAGTCTGTTTTATATGACATAGCAATAGCAACCTCTGGTCTTTTTGTTTTTCATTTGTATGAGAGATCTTTCTCCAACCCTTTCCTTTCATCCCATGGATGGCATTACATATTAGATAGGTCTCTTGAAGATAGTATATGGTTGAGTCTTCCAACTTACCACTCTGTCCCTCTTAAGTGGGGTGTTTGGACCATTTACATTTAAGGTTAATATCGATATGTGAGATTTGTATCTTGTCATTGTTTTGTTAGCTGGTTGTTTTGTAGATTCAACTGTGTAGTTGCTTTACATGGTCTTTGGGCTATGTATTTAAGTGTGTTTTATGTTAGCAGGTTTTATTTTTCATTTCCATAAAGAACCTCTTGTAAGGCTAGTGTAATGGTAACAAATTCTCTTAGCATTTGCTTGCCGGGAAAGGATTTTATTTCTTCTTTGCTTATGAAGCTTAGTTTGGCAGGATATGAAATTATTGGTTGGAATTTATTTTCTTTAAGGATGCTGAAAATAGGCTCCTAAGATTTTAAGGATTGTAAGGTTTCTGCTGATAGGTCTACTGTCAGCCTAATAGAGTGCCCTTCGAAAGTGACCTGACCCTTTCCTCTAACTCCTGTTAAGGCTTTTATTTTCATGTTGACCTTGGAGAATCTGATAACTGTGTCTTGGTGATTGTTGTCCTGTATAGTACTTCACAAAGGTACTCTAAATTTCTTGAATTGGCATGTTGGCCACTCTAATGTGATTGAGGATATTTTTGTGTGGATTATATTCCCAACAACTTTTCCAATTTTTTTTTTTTTTTTAGATGGAGTCTCACTCTGTCCCCCAGGCTGGAGTTCAATGGCACAACCTTGGCTCACTGCAACCTCCACCTCCCAGGTTCAAGCAATTATGCTGCCTCAGCCTCCCAAGTAGTTGGGACTACAGGCATGCACCACCACACCTGGCTAATTACGTACTTTATAGAGACTGGGTTTCTACATGTTGATGAGGCTGGTCTCGAACTCCCAACCTCAGGTGATCAGCCTGCCTCAGCCTCCCAAAGTGCTGGGGTTAGAGGCATGAGCCACCATGCCCAGCCTGTTTTAACTCTTTGATTATCTGAATCTTCCAATTCCCCCCAACCACCAGTGAATTATTTCTGCTAATTTTTTTTTGTTTTTGAAAAGAGAATGATGGAAACCCACCCTGTTCCAGTGGGAGAGTACAGGGATTCCCTGAAAAGACTCTGGCTTAGAGCCCTCAGACCAGAGTTTAAGTCCAGGGGTCCACTTGGTGACTCAGGAGAAACCCTGGACCCCACCTCAAGGAATCTTGGATCCCCTGGTGGGGGTCTCAGAAGCAGGAGGCTGCTGGGCCATGGCAGGGACAAGGCTTTCTCCGGCACCCCCATGCAAGGTTCCTCCATAGAAAGAAATCATGTTGCCCGTTGTGCAGCAGGCATGCCATCCCAGGCCCCTGAGTGACTCCCCAGAGTCACATGGGCCTATGCTGGGTCCCAGCCTCTTCTATGACCCTTGAGGTGGCTCTCAGCATAGGAGGCTGACTTCTAGGCCTCTATGTGCTGTTCTGTGAATGGGACAGGTAACAGACCTCTATGGCAGGCATGAAATGCCAAGCGCCCACCACAAAGCCTGGCAACAAACTCTCAGGAAATTCAGGTCATTCTCTGGGAGTGGCCACAGATGCTTCTCAGAACCCCAACCCCTGGCACTGCTCCAGCCCATGCTGGACCCTTCATCATCCAGATGTCCCAGGCCCACAAGTATCTGACACCTCAGGTGGCACTCATGGCCCACTATGTGACCCTAAGCATACCTCCATGTTCTCTGGGCTGAGTCTCTGAGCCACCACAGCTCTGCAGAGCCCAGGCTGTGGGCTCCAGCCCCTGACCTCCAGCTTGACTTACTAAATGTAATCTCCAGGGCTAATTTTAATCCTGGGCAGGAATTGGACACATTCCCATGGCTAGGATGAGTCTCTGGAGGCTGGAGGTGACACCATCCCACAGGACCCAGTGCCAAGATAATCCCCCAAATGACCCCTATGCCTGTGGTCTCATGAGAGCAGGGACTGGGGCTGAGCTTGGGACTGAGTCTCTTGAGCATAGAAGGCTCAACTAAGCCCCTTCTCAATCTGTCTCAATCTTAGTTATAGGGACATTATGGCTAGTGCAGAGGTCACGTGACAGGGGAACCCCGAGAGGCAGGAAGTTGGGGGCCTTTCTGGACTGATGTCCTAGAGCTGAGACAGGAAGTGAATTCCATGCAGAAGAAACAGCAGGTACAAGGATCCCAAGAGGGAGAGAAACAGCAGTGAGGTTGGAGTGGGTGGGGAGGGCCAGAGGCCACAGAGGCTGGGCCACACTGGGCCTTCTGAGCTGCAGGAGGCTCTGGGTTTTAGTCTAAGAGCAAAGACGAGCTATGAGAGGGTTTTGAGGAGAGAAGGGATGGGGCTGATTTATCATTTTAACATGCAGCTCATGGCTACCATGGAAAGCAGGACGATCAGGGCTGGGGTGGAGATGGCAGGAGGCTGGAGATGAGGTCAGGGCTGTGTCCATCTGAGCAGAGCCTGGGGCGGTACCCTCTCTGTGCTGGTCTGTACCTCACACTGTAAGTCACTGGATCCCACGGCTTATTTGGCCCTCCAGAACATCAGGAGGTCCCCCACCAACTCTGGTGCGAGGTGCCAGGTGCAGATGAGTTGATGCGGGGCTTAACTCTCCTGACCCCCTATGACACGGGAACTCTCCTGATCCCATCACCAAAGAACCAAGCTGTCCCCCACTCTGCCCCTGAGAGATCAAGCTCTAATCATGGCCTCCCTTGCTCACACATTCTCCATGGTTCCACATTGGCCTTGTAAGAAAATTTCTGCATCCAGCCTGACATTCAAACACCTTGCCCTAATCAGCTCCTGCCTACTTCTCTCTATCTTTGACAAATATTTCTGTCTAGAAGGTCCTTTTTTCCCTTCTTCACATAGCCAACTCCTATTCACACTTCAGAACTCAGCTCAGGTCAGACGAGGTGGTTCATGCCTGTAATTCCAGCACTCTGAGAGGCCAAGACAGGAGTATTACTTGAACCCAGGAGTTTGAGACCAGCCTGAACAACATGATGTAACCCCATCTCTACAAAAAATACAAAAATTAGCTGTGTGTGGTGGCATGTGCCTGTGGTCCCACCCTGAAGTAGGAGGATCAATTGAGCACGGAAGGTCAAGGCTGCAGTGAGCAGTGATTGTGCCACTGCATTTCAGACTGAGCTACAGAGAAAAAAAAAATCTCAGCTCAAGAACAAGCATTCCTCCAAGAAGCCCTCCCTGTTGTTCCTCTGGAATCCCACAGTCCCCATCCTTCCCCTGTAGTTCTGACCCCATGGGGCTGGCAGTAGATATATCCAACTTTGTCTCCCCTAGACTAGACAGCCCTCTAGATCAGGCCTAGGAGTGGACAGTAAAATTTAGAGAGTGCAACAGGTGAAGAGAGACGTGACTGACTCCCTCCTCTTTAGCTTCCCTTGACAGCTTCCTCTCAGACTGCCCCAACTGATATCCTGCCCAGAAACACACATGCTTGCAAATCCAGCCACTAACCATTGACCTGTCTTGGACTCAAGTGTGAAGAGCCAGCCAAGGAATGCAGACCTGGAAGCCTAGGGTGTATGTGTGTGTATTTGTAGTCAAGTGACAATCCCACCCAAGCTCCAGACAGACCCTGGCGGCCCATTCTGCAGACGTTGGTGATGGTATTTCTGTGGAGGTGTCAGCAAAGGTTGAATGTGCCAGGCATGAGGCAAAGGCCAAGGTTTAGGGGGACTTCTACACACCCACCTGCCCCCTTGCCTTGTCCAGCCAGAAAGCAGAGAGCAGTGGCATCTGCCCAGCACAGAGGCAGATGGGTGGATCCACTCACCCAAGGATAGAGCAGGGAAGATGGGACAGGAGAAATCCAAGAGGGCTTCTCAGGGGAGGAGGCGTGTAGTTTGGCTTAGTTACAGAGGCTAGACAGGGGCCTGAGCAGATGAGTAGGGGACTGGGCATTTGAAGCCAAGAGTCTTGCACCTCCCTACCCCTTTCTTTGCACCCTCATACTCGAGCATTTATTAGCAACTTGTGCTAACCACTGAGCTAAGCTGACCTCCAAGTAATTAGAAAGCTTAAGTAAACCAACATCTGTAGATGAGAAAGGTGAATGAGGACCTACTGTTACAAAGGCAAGGTAATTTGAGGCTGCAATGAGCTATGAGCAACTGTTTTCCAGCCTGGGAGACAGAATGTAAAAAAATAGTAATAACAGAAAGTGTACATCAATCTCAATTTTTTTAAAAAAGGCAAATGGTTTTACAGTTGTTTTATCAAAACTCAAAGAACAGGAAAGCCCAAATTATTTCAACAAAGTCAGACCTTTTAAACAGACGATAGCTGCCCAAGTCATTTTCATGAAACTTCTTTATATCAAAACCTAAGTCTAAAAAGAGAAAAGTGTTGACCTTGATACGAGCTGTGTTAGGCAGAGATTTCAATGAAGTCCTCTCTGAAGAGGTGACATTTGATCTTAGACCTGAAGCACCAGAAAGAGGCAGCCAAGCCAGGAAGAGGCAGGAATGGGAAGGTCTAGGGAAAGACTGGTCCTGGCAGGCGGAACTGCAGTGGCAAAGGCCCAGCGGTGATCAGGAGCTTGGCATTTGGAAAAATAAAGAGTGTGTGTGACTGGACAGCGTGAGCAAGTGGGCAGAGGAGGAGATTGTGATAGGGTGTGCACTGGTCAGGCCACCTAGGTCCTGGAGCCCACAGTGAGAAGCATGGGCTTGACTCTGAGGGCAAAGGAGAGCCACGGAGAGTTTGGGTAAAGGGGAAAGTTGGCATTTAATTTTATAGCTTTCTGAAGTTTGTTTTGTTTTCTTAGAAACAATGTCTCAGTCTGTTACCCAAAATGGGGTGCAGCTCAAAATATTTTCCAATCTATCTTGTGATTTTTTTTTGATCCAATGATTTAGAGGTGGGTTGTTAAATTTTCACATATTTTCAGATGTCCAATATTTCTTACTTTTGTTAGTTTCTAATTCTGTTTCAGTCAGATAACTTACTTGTTTTCCCTGTCTCTCCTGTCTTCTGATCCTGTTTTTCCATTGACTACCATTTTTAAAATAAACTTATTTCAATGTGTCATTTACAATCCTATTTTAATTTTTTGCTCTATCTCTGAAGTGGTTGTTCCAGGGATTATAATGTGCTTTTTCATTTTTCCAACGAATGAAGAACGAAGTGATCGACTTCTTGCCTCTGCCGGGGCTCTGAAGCGCTGCTCCGAGGCGGTGGATGGAGGGTGTCAGGCGTGACATCAAGAGCTCTGCAGCCAGGGCCTGGGGCAACCTCCCGCTCCACCTCCCCGGAGCCTCGCAGCCAGCATCCCCAGCGGCCCGTGCGCCCCGGCCAGGAGGGACCTCAGCGCTGTGGCGGCTGCAGACCTCACCTGGGCAGGCCCCGGGCTGCATGCGGACCGCCGGGCACCCAGGACCCTAGAGGCAACCAGCGGTCTGAATCCGCACAGCGGCCCTGGGGAGTGGATGGTGTACAGGGGACAAAGCTACACATGTCTTTCATTTTGGAGTGGGGAAAAAAGAAAAAATGGAAATGAAAGATAGAAAATGTGTGGGCTGTCCGTCCTTTCCTTTGCTCCTGAGCGCTCTCTGGGGTGGGGGGCTCAGAGAGCTTCAAGAGGTGGCCGAGATTCCCCCACCTCGCCCCCAGATCCCCGGGAGAGGTCAGCACGGCCCCTCCCGTGGGTGTCACAGAGACCGATGCGGGTCCAGCTCCCCGGGAAGGAGTGGGTCTGGGTCCAGTCCGCAGGACCCCCTCGCGGACGCTGACGTAGAATGGAGTTGAGGTGGTGGCAGCGCTGGACCCCAGGGTCCCTGCCTGCCTCCTGGGGAGCCCGGTGACCCAGGCAGCCCTGGTGAGGCCGCAGGAGTCTGGGCCCTAGCGACGCCCCCGGGCTCCCACAGGACGAATGTAGACGGTGAGGCCAAGGACGTCCTGCTGCCCTCGGGACTGTCCCTCCAGCCCCCAGCTTTCCGTGGCTATTGGGCCCCCTCTGCAGAGGGGCAGGGGAGCCCACCCTGGATCCTGAGGCGCCGAGCTTGAGGGACCCCAGAGCTCCAACCAGGCCGCTTTCTTTGCGGATGTGAAGCTGAGGTCCCGAGGAGGGCAGGGGCAGGTCCCGGGCGCTCCTCAGGCAAAGTGAGCCGATTTAGGGGCTGGGGTCACAGGAGGGGCTTCTGCGACCTCTAGGGCCCTAGTGCCCGGGAGGATGAGAGACTGGGGGCCTTTCGTCCACCCCTGGGGCTGGGCAGACGCTCAGCCTGTGCAACCCGAAGCTGCTTCTGCCCAGTCCCAGCCGCGGCCCCTTTAAGAGGGGGTGGTGCTTCAGCCTGGCGCCAGGGACGCTGCCAGCACGCAGGCCCCGACGGAAGCCGAGACTGCGCTTCCTGCGAGGCCCGGGCAGCATCGGCGGCGAGGTCAGAGCGAGTCTCGGAGAAGATGTGGTGGCTTCCGTTTGTTGGTGGAGGAGGTGGCAGGCCTCGGCGATAAGTGGAGGAGGATGAACCCCACCTGGAACCCTCTGGGTCTCCCTACTCCTTCTCGGCCGCTCCCTGCTTTCGGGCCCTGACTTCTAAGTGGGCATCTGGGCCCGAGTCATCAGCGTTGGGGCGGTTGTGGGATCCTGGCCTCGGCAGCGTCCACACCCCCGCCGGGAAGGCTATGCCCCTGTCCGACCCGCGTCCAGCCTATAGGAGCGCCCTGGCCCAGAGCCGGCGGTGAAGCGCTGGGCTGGGTCCTTCCGAGCCCCACGGGCCTCTGAGCTGGGGTGTAGGGTTATTTTTTATGCCTCAGGACCTTTAGAAAGAGACCTCGCTAGAGCAGGGGACATCTGTAGTTTCAATTCTTTGAGGAGTTTCCAGCTATTTAACTGTTTTCCATGGTGTGTACCCTAATTTTCATTTCCACCTACAGTGTATGAGTTCCCCTTTCTCCAAAACCAAACCCCCATTCCAATTTGTTTTTGTTTTTGTTATTTTGAGATGGAGTCTCTCTCTGTCTCCAAGGCTGGAATGCAGTGGCGCCATCTCGGTTCGCTGCAACCTCCACCTCCGGGTTTCAAGGAATTCTCCTGTCTCAGCCTCCTGTGTAGCTGGGACTACAGGCGCCTGCCACCACGCCTGGCTAATTTTTGTATTTTTATTTTTAGTAGAGACGGGGTTTCACGATATTTGTCAGGCTGGTCTGAAACTCGTGACCTCAGGTGATCCGCCCGCCTTGGCCTCCCAAAGTGCTGGCATTACAGGCGTGACCCACGGCTCCCAGCCCCTCCTATTTTTAAAAAATTTTTCTAGGAATATTCAATAAGTGTGAGATTATCTGCGTGTGGTTTTGAATTACAGTATTCTAATGAATAGTCAATTTTGAGGACCTTATCTCTTATCTGTTGTTCGATTTTATATCTGTGCAGAATTGTCTGTTCAGGTTATTTGCGAAATATTAGATTGGATTCTTTTTCTACTTTGTAGTGTTTTTTTTGTACACGTTAGTTGACAACTCCTTATGAATTACATGATTGCCTGAAATTTTTGCATAATCTATGGGATGCTTTTTTATTTGGAAAGTAGTTTTCTTTGCTATGCAGAAACTTTTCACGTTGATGTAGTCCCATATGTTTTTTTTTTTTTTTGCGTTTTATGCGTGTCATAATGGTCACCCATATTAGAAAATATGCATCAGTAACAAAGCATTTAATTGTCAATGAGGTTTTTCTTCCAGGGTGTTTGTTTCTTTTCCTGTTTGCAAAGGTTAGCAGAGATTCAAGTGACCCCAAATATATGCTCAACCTGTGTTTTACTTAAAAACATTTTGTGGTTTATGGTATTTTGTTTTGGCCTTCAGTTGATGGGGGGGGGGGGCGGTTGATTTTCATACATCGTGTAAAATAAGGGTCCTGTTTCTTCTGGCTTTTGCATCCGGATATCATTTTTCTCAAAGGTATTCATTGATCAGACTCTGCCTTCCACGTTGTGGTGTTCTTTATCAAAGTCAGTTGACTGTGTCCATATTTGTATTGTTTTTGTCCTCCCTGTTTTTGTCCATAGTTCTAGGTATTTCTTTTTATGCAAGTACCATATATCTACTGCATAACTACAACTTGGCAATTTAATTTGATATCAAGGATTGTGGGTTCTCACTTTGATTGTATTTCTCAGGATTCCTTTAGATATTCATTGCTTTTGTGGTTCCCTGTGATTTTTAGCACTATGTATTTATTTCTGTTAATTTTTTTACAACATAAAGGGCCATAATTAGGGGTACATTTTTATACATATAAATTGGGTAATGATCAAATCAGGGTACTTAGGATCTCTATTCCCTCATACAGGTATTATTTTTGTGTAAAGAGAACATTCAAAATTCTCCTTGCTCTTTAGAAAAATGTAATACGGTTAAGTCCAGTCACCAGGCTGAGGAGAACACTCAGATTTATTCCTTTAATGTTAACATAACTTTGTTTCCATAACCAATCCTTCTCCATTCCCCTTCTGTCTCCCAGACTCTGGTAACCAATATTGTGCTTTCTACTTCTTTAAGATAAACATCTTAAGATTTCACATGAGTGGTATCATGCAGTGTTTGTCTTTCTAGGCCTAGCTCATCACATTTAACATAATGTTTTCCAGGTTCATCTGGGTTGCTCTAAATGACACTGTTTGATTATTCTGATAGCCGAAGAATATTCCCCAGTGTATGTATGTGAGAGTTTCTTGATCTCTTTATCTGTGGGTGAACAGGTAGGTTGAATGTATAGCCAGTAGTGGGACTGCTAGATGGTATGGTATTTCTTTTTTTTCCTATTGTTTGCAGGACCCCCAACTGTTTTTTATAGTGTTAATACCAATTTACATTTCCACAAACAGTCCCCCTTTCTGGAAATTCATACCAGGAATTTTCTTTTTAAATATTTTAATCTTTTTGTGATGTTCATTCTAGTTGGAGTGAGATAAGATCTGAGTGTGGTTTTGATCTACATTTTTCTCATGAGTAGTAATGTTAACCACGTTTTTATAAATGTTGAATCTGTTTTCTGTCTTCTTTGCACAAATATCTACTCAGGTTATTTGCCCAATTTTGGTCTGGTTATTTCTCTGTTGTTTTGGTTTTTTGCCAGCTGTTAGTGTTACTGGCTTGTGCCTTTTCAAAAGTAACCTGTTATCCACTGTATGTTTGCCCAAACTTTTCTTATAAGTTTTAGTATGCCTTTTCATTTTGTTCGTTGTTTCTTTCCTTTTTTGGGCACAAATTCTTCAGTTTGATGCGGTCCCACATGTGTATAATTTCTTGGTTAGTGTGCTATTGGTTACTAATCAACAAAAAAAAAATCAGTGCCAAAGCAGTCCATTGTCAGTGATTTTTCCCTTGTATTTTTGTTACTTTTTGCGAACCATGAGCATACATCCAAGTTTCCCTAAATAAACACACACTCGAGGTTGTGTTTATAAGAGCTTTATGGTTGCAAGTTTTGTGAATTATTTCTGTATTATTTAGTACCACACTTTTTGTATTATTTAGTACACTAAATATATTTTGTATTATTTAGTATAAATACAAAATAATACAAAATAAAAATATTTTTTATTATTTAGTACACACTATTTGTATTATTTAGTACCACACTTTTTGCAAACCGTGAGCATACATCCAAGTTTCCCTAAATATACACACACTCGAGGTTGTGTTTATAAGAGATTTATGATTGCAAGTTTTGTGAATAATCTTTAATCCTTTTGAGTTAAAGTGTTTTTTTTTTTTTTTGGTACCACAAGAGTCCTGTATTATTTAGTACCACAAGAGTCCTGTATTATTCTTTTGCATATGGATAGCTAGTTTTGGAAACCTTCCCCATTGTGTTGTTTCGGTGGTGTTTCGAAAAATGTGTTCACTCTGTGTAAATTTGTGTTTATTATTGAGCGCCCTCATTTTGCTTACTAGTCTGTGTTTCTCTGTGTATGCCAGTAACATATGGGTTGGTTAACTAGGGATTTTCGTTTAATTAGAACTCAGGGAATGTGATGCAGCCCATATGGTTTGTATTTCTCAGGATTGCTTTAGAAATTCAGGGTGTTTCATATTTCCACATAAATTTTGGATTGTTTCTTTGTATTTCTTAAAACACTATTTGCCGTATACTAAGTGTATATAAGTAGAGGGTACAAGGAAGATTTCGATACATGTATATGTTGAGTAATGAAAAAATCAGGTTATTTAGCATCTCTTCACCTCATAGTTACTACTTTTTGAGTGGTGACAACATTCAGAATCTTTCCTTCTAGCTACTTTGAAATATATGATACATTTTTATTAAGGCTAGTCACTCTGCTGTAGAATAGAAGACCAGAATTGATTACTGTCATCTAAGAGTAACTTTGTACCCATTACTGATTCCTTCCCAGACCCTCTCCACCTCCCCAGCAGCCTCTGGTAATCCCTATTGAACTTTCTACTTCTAGGAGATAAAGCTTTTTTCAGTCTACATGTCTGAGATCACGTGGCATGGGACTTTCTCTACCAGGCTCATTTGTTGGACCTGATGTTCTCCAGGTTTCTTCATGTGGCTGCAGATGGCAGGATTTCCCAAAGCTTTATGGCTGAAACATATTCCGTGGTGTATCTGTATGGCAGTTTCTTCATCCCTGCAGCTGTGTACGGACAGGTAGGTTGGTTTTGTACCTTGGCCACAGTTAGGAGTGCTTTAGTACACATGGGAAGGCGGGTAACTGTCTTCAACCTAGGGATTTCAAGTGCTTTAATTGTGGAACCAGTGATGGGGCTTCTAGCTGACATGGTAGTTGTACTGTGAATTTTTTCAGGAACCTCTAGCTGTTTTTCATAGTGTGTATACTAATTTACATCCCCACCAATAGCATTTAAGAGGTTTCTCTTCTGTAAGTCTACACTGGCTGTCACCTTTAAAAATGTGTGTTTTGTTTGTTTTTGGTAGTATTCATTCTGAGTGGAATGAGATGGACTCTTAGTGTGGTTTTTGTGGACATTTTTGTGAGGATTGGTGATGTCGAGAAAGTTATTTGAGAAATCCCCACATCGTTTTCCATGGTGTCTGAACTAGTTTGCATTTCTACCAACAGCAGACCAGCATCCTCTCCTCCTCTGCCTCGCTGGCATTCATTCTTGTGGACTGTGTCATAATTGTCATTCTGACCAGTGTGAAATACTATCTCATGGGCCTTTTGCTTTGCATTTCTCTGATGATTACTGAGGTAGAGAAATGTCCTGTCCGTTGGTTGCTATAAACCTTCCTTTGAGATGTGTGTTTTCATGCCCTTTGCCCTTTCTTCACTGAGTTTTTGTTTTGCTGATTTATTTGCTTAACATTTTTGAGGTAGATCCTGGATATCAGACTTCATGAGATGCATACGTGGGGACATTTTCTCCCATTGTGTAGGCTTTCTGTTTACTCTGTTGGTAATTTCTTCTGCTGTTCAGCAGCTCTTTTGTATATGAGGTCCCAGTTGTCAATAATTGTTTTAGTTGCACTTGCTTTTGGGGACTTAGGCATATCCATGCTGTGCCAAATCCTCTGTTGGGAAGTGTATTTCCTAGGTTCCCTTGCAGGCTTTTAATAGTTTGAGTTCTTGCATTTACAGCTTTCATTCATCTTGAGTTAATTTCTGTACATGGTGAGACACAGGGGCCCACTGTTTTTCTTCTGCAACTGGCTAGCCATTTTATCCCAGCACCATCTATTGAGAGGGGGGAGGGAGTTCTTTCTCCAAAGCTTGTTTGTGTGGTTTTTGTTGAAGATCAAGAAACAGTGTCAACCTGGTGTTTGATGTCCAATGTTCACCAGGCTCCAGGTGGACACCTCTAGAAATAGATCTTTACAGATGAGAATTTGGAACTGGTTTGCTGATCTGTTTTAGTCGGAATGAATTCCTGACCTTCTTGTCAGGAGGAGACAGAAACCTGATCATCTGTAGTGTACGGTGGTATTGTGATTACTTAAATCATCAAATATGGTTATTGGGAATGATGTGTTTTTTCAAGTGGTATATGAGAGGTAAAATTGCTATTGTAGTTGACTGTTGCAGTTATAATTTTGTCAACATGGTCTGTAAGAGTGCAATGGAGTCGGCCCGGCGCGGTGGCTCACGCCTGTAATCCCAGTACTTTGGGAGGCCAAGACGGGCCGATCATGAGGTCAGGAGATGGAGACCATCCTGGCTAACACAGTGAGACCCCGTCTCTACTAAAAATACAAAAAATTAGCCACGCGTGGTGGCACACGCCTGTAGTCCCAGCTACTCGGGAGGCTGAGGCAGGAGAATCACTTGAACCCGGGAGGCAGAGGTTGCAGTGAGCCGAGATTGTGCCACTGCACTCCAGCCTGGCAACAGTGGGAGACTCAGTCTAAAAAAAGGAAAAAGAAAAAATAGAATCTAATGCCTGATGATCTGATGATCTGAGGTGGAACAGTTTCAGCCCAAAGCCATCCCCACTCCGTGGAAAAATTATCTTTCACAAAACCAGTCCCTGGTGTCAAAACTTTGGGGACCACTGCTGTAGGCAGTTATATCACAATAGTAATATCTAAACATGGGAAAGATACAGTAAAAACATAGTACATTGGGAGACCGAGGCGGGCAGATCACCTGAGGTCAGAAGTTCGAGACCAGCCTGACCAACATGGAGAAACTCCATCTGTACTAAAAATACAAAATTAGCTGGGCGTGCTGGCGTGGGCCTGTAATCCCAGCTACTCATTAGGCTGAGGCAGGAGAGTCACTTGAACCCCAGAGGCAGAGGTTGCAGTGAGCCAAGATCGTGCCATTGCACTCCAGCCTGGGCAACAAAATAAAACTCCTTCTCAAAAAAAAGACAGAAAGAAAAAAATATATGTATATTACAAAAGTTAGAGTGGTACACCAGTATAGGACACTTAGCATGAACAGAGGTTGCAGGACTGGCAGTTGCTCTGATGAGTCAGCGAGTACTTGGTGAGTGAATGCGAAGGCCTAGGATATTACTGTACATAACTATAGACTTTATATGCACTGTACACTTAGGCTACACTAAATGTATTTAAAATTTTTCTTTCTTTAACAAGTTCATCTTAGCTTATCGTAACTTTATAAACTTTTAATTTTTTTAATTTTTTGATTCTTATAATAACACATGTTAAAACAAAAACACATTGAACAGCTGTACAGAAATACTTTATATCCCTATTCGATAAGCTTATTTTTATTTTTTATGTTTTAAACTTTTTTCTTAAAAACTAAGATACAAACACACACACTAGCTTAGCCCTGTAAGGGTCTGGATAATCAATATCACTGTCTTCCATCTCCAAATCTTGTCCCAGTGAAAGGTCTTCAGGGTCTTCAAGGGCAATAACATACATGCAGCTGTCATCTTCTATGATAACAAGGCTTTCTTCTGGAAGAACTCCTGAAAGACCTTCCTGACGCTGTTTTATAGTTAATTATTTCTAATGAGTAGAAGTACTACACTCTAAAATATGAATAAAATGTATAGTATTGTAAATACTGTTGATCCTTGAACAGTGCAAGGGTTAGGGGACCAGCTCCTGTGCAGTTGAAAATCCATATATAAATCTGGGCTATCCCCAAACTTAACTACTAATAGCCTATTAACTGCAAGCTTTGCTGATCAAATAAACAATTAATGCATACTTTGTTAATTGTATACTGTATTATAATAAAGAAAGAGAAAAGAAAATTCTATTAAGAAAATCATAAGGAGGAGAAAATATGTTTACTGTTCATTAAGTGAAAGCGGATCATCATAAAGGTCTTCGTCTGCATATTCATGTTGAGCAGCCTGAGGAAGAGAAGAGGAGAAGTTGATCCTGTTGTCTCAGGGATGGGAGAAGCAGAAGGAAATTTGCATATAAGTGAACTTGTGCATTTCAAATCCATGCTGTTCAAGGAGCAACTGTACATAAACTAGTCACGTGGTCATTTATTATCATTACCAAGTATGACATATGGTACATAATTAGATGTGCTAACCTTTAATGCCACTGACAAATGTAGTGGGTTTGCTTATACCAGCCTCACTGCAAACACATGAGTAATGCGTTGTGCTATGATGTCATCATGGCCACAGTGTTACTAGATGGTAAGAATTTTTCAGCTCTGTTATCTTAAGCGACCACCATTGTATGCAGTATAGCATTTACCAAAAAACCATTATGCCACACAGGACCATATTTGGGGCTTTTAGTGTCTCCTGTCCCCAAGATCCTTCTATTCAAAATGTGAGCTCATGCATGGTTTAAAATTTGTGATGGTGTGCAGTGGACACATGGGGGATTGACATATTTTTTTCTTTACTTTTGAATAGTTGGATTTTTTTTTTTTTCAAGACAGAGTCTCACTCTGTCACCCAGGCTGGAGTGCAGTGGCGCGATCTCAGCTCACTGCAAGCTCCCAAGCTCTACCTTCTGGGTTCATGCCATTCTCCTGCCTCAGCCTCCTGAGTAGCTGGGACTACAGGTGCCCACCACCAGGCCCAGCTAATTTTTTATATTTTTAGTCGAGACTGGATTTCACCATATTAGCCACGATGTTCTTGATCTCCTGACCTCATGATCCACCCACCTTGGCCTTCCAAAGTGCTGGGATTACAGGTGTGAGCCACCATGCCCAGCCGAAGATGACTTCTTAAAATAGACACAAAGTATGAAAATACTTGTAGCCCAAGTAAATTCTTATTAGAGGGAATCCACTGAAGAGGAGTAATCATATGCATACAATGACATGTTATATAATAGATGTTAGTCAGCTGATACTTGTTCAATGGGCTCATGGACAAATGCACATAATATTAAGGTTAGAAGGTATTCATGACTTTACATAATCAAATTGTATCTGGACCAATGTAGAACAACTAAGACTAATATGACAGCCTTCCCTCAGGGGCTACCCAATCAACTTGCAGATTGACGACATTGAAACCCATCCCTCAGGGATTTTGTTCTCACCGAAATAGACACTTATTCTGGGTATGAACTCACCCTTTACATTTGCAATTGTTCTGCTGGTACTACCATGAGTGAACTTAAATAATTTGTTATTCACCATCATGATATCCCATACAACATTGTTTTTGACTAAGGAATTCATTTCACTGCAAAAAAAAAAATATGGTATTAGGCTCATGTTTGTGCAATTCATTGGATTTACAACATAATCCCCATCACCTAGAAGAATCTGACATGATGGAATGGAATCATGTAACTCAGTTAAAGCTTCCAGCTGGTAAACAACACATAGTGAGGTTGGGATGTTGTCCTACAGTGTGTGATGCTCATATGGCCGTTCTGGAGACTTGTGTCCGCAGTGAGGTGGATGGGGTTGGGGGCCTCTCGGCTGTAGTACTCATGGATCAGCACAGAGTGCTCTGTGATGTCATGGCCTGCAGCGTACCACCCCAAGATGAGCTCATTTGGAGAAACTTTTTATGCAGTTCATACATGTTCTTAGCAAATTCCATGTCAACAGCCAGTTCATCTGACTCATTGTGTGACACTGAAAAGCAATTGGTGACCTCCACTGAGTGTTTGTTGACAGTTCCCAACAGGGTCCCGATAACTCGGGCAGCACCCTTGTTGCGTCTCTCGTAGCTGTCCACAGTGGAGGCCAAAATGACTGGGTGCAGCCTGACCAAACGGCCACCAGGGAAGGGCCCTGGAAAAGCAGGACCAGGCAGAGCGGGTGCTGGGGTCTGTGCTGGAGCTTGCGCTGAGGCCAGGGTCTGGCTTTAGATGGCAGGTTTCATTAAGTGGAAGCTGAAATACCATTTGGGGATATTTAGTTCTTCTTGAAATGAACGGTAAAGAAAACAGCAGACCTATTAACAGGTAATTGATCTAGAGATAGCCAAGGTGAAATTGGGTTTCTCTATTCAGTAGGGGCAGGGGCACTATGTGTGGAACACAGGATTATCTCAGTCATTCCATGTGTGATAGTACATGAAAGAGATGAGCAGTTGTAGTGCTGTTCACTGTGCAAAAGTATCCCTTCTTCCTAATGTGGGAGGGCTGCTTTTGCAAATATGTCTGTGCTATTTCTCACTGGTCCTGTCTCTTCTGTTCTTGGAATCAAACTCAGTCCATGACAGATCCCACTACTAGCTGAATTTCTTTATTAGTCCTATCACAAATGAAATTTTGTATGAGCACCTCAGGGGATTTCTTTAATTTTGCAAAAGTATGTCATCCTAATTTATTATTTTTTTCCTAAGATCTGGCAATGAGCATCAGTTCTCTGCTTCCTATCTTACCCTGCTCACTCACAGCTGCTTCAGGTGACCTCCTCTTTAGGTTCAGAGTTATGGCTGACCTCTGCTTTAATCAAAACGAATGTATTTTGGTTTCTCATTTTGTTTATTGCTTCTATCTTCAAATTAGAAATCCTAGAGCTCATTAGATTTATTTTTATGTTTATTTTTGAAAGAGCATCCTGCTCTGTCACCCAGGCTGGAATGCAGTGGTACAATGACTGCTCATTGCGGCCTTGACCTCCTGGGCTCAAGTGATTCTCCTGCCTCAGCCTCCCGAGTAGCTGGGATTACAGGCACCTGCCACCACACCTGGCTAATGTTTGTATTTTTAGTAGAGACAGGGTTTCACCATGTTGGCCAGCTGGTCTCGAACTCCTGATCTCAGGTGATCTGCCCACCTTGACCTCCCAAAGTGCTGGGATTACAGGTGTGAGCCACCGTGCCCAGCCGATTTTTATGACCATGAATGGGGACAGATTTCTTAAACAGATCACAAAGAGCCATAGTTTTAAGGGAATAAATTGATAAATTAGACTATATTCAAATTAAGAATTTCTGTTTATTAAGAGACACCACTAAGTGACAAGACAAGTTGCAGAGTGGAAACAGATCTATGAACACATAGAACTGACAGAGGGCTCACATCAACAATATGTAAAGAGCTCTTAAAAATCACTAAGAGAAAGAACAATGGGTAAAACACTTAAACGTGTAATTTATAAAAGCAAAACTTGAATGTGTTCAGCTTTCTTAATATTCATGTAAATGCAAATTAACATCACAACAGGATAACATATCCTCCAAAACGGCTAAAATGTAAAAGATAGAACACCAAGTGTTGGAGAGAATCTGGAGCAACAAGAACTCTCATCACTGCTGGAGGGGATACTGTGTTTGGCATTGAATAAAGGTTCTAGAAAGGAACACATTTAGGACTCAGGTATTTCACTCTTAGGATAACAGAAACGCATGCACATCTGCATCAAAAGACATCTATGGAAATGTGTGTGGCATCATTCTCTGTCATTGGAAAAATATCTTGAAACAAAACCCAAATGTGACTTCTGTTTTCCAGCTTGGAAGCTGTCACTCCTGTCCTCACAACAACAAGAAAAAACACCTTGAACAAACTGAAAATTACAACTTTTCTTAGATCCATCAGAGACTTGAGGTTAACAGGGCAAACCATTATCCCCCAAATTGGAGAGGCAGTGAGTCTCAGCCTAACAGGATCGGAGGCTGGCCACTGGAGCCAGAACCACGGTGGGAAGACTTACATGTAAACAACAAATCGCTGGAGGCTCCATGCACATAAACTTGAGAATTAAGAATTAAGGGAGCCCAGTCTTAGGGGGCCCTACACTTTCATGAACCTCCAAGGGCTCTGCCAGACGCTCTTATGCACATCAGAGAAAAATTCCCTCTTGCTTCCCACAGGGAAGGGGAAAAGTAACTACTTTGAAATACGCCCTGGGTGTTCCGTTCTCCTTAGCAAAAGCCTGCCCCAGGGAAACTATTTCACAAGAGTCTAACCACCTTGGGCTTTAGCAGGGCCTAACACATGTTAGAATAAGAATAAAAATTGCATCAAACTTTTCTTCAGAACCCATGCAAGCAAGCAAGAAAATTCCACCAACCTAAAATTCTGTATCCTGCAAAATTATCTTTCCAAAGTGAAGAAAAATAAAGACTTTCTCAGACAAACAAATTTGCTGTCAGTAGATCTGTCAAAATGTTAAAAGAAGTTATCCAGAGAGAAGAAAATGATACAGGCTAAAAACTTGGATCTACATAAAGAAAAAAGGTTTTAGAGAAGGAAGAAAGGGGCTTCCTGCCTCCCTCCTCCATGGGGCACTGGTGCTATGCCCAGCACCCAGATGCCCCTACCCAATGCTGAATAAGAACACAGAGCACCGTGAATGGCTGGCTCTAAAAGGAAAAGTGGAAGACTTGTGTTCTCAACCCACAGCTGCTACTGCTACATTTAAAGACACTACAGTGAACATTGTAAGTTCTCTGGCTCATGGAGGGAGGAATCTATTCCAAAGACTCTGAGAAAAACTGTAAATTAAACAAAAATATGGTGAAAGCTGGTTCCTGAGCTTTATTGATGTTAATAATGCACCTTATTGGCCAGGCACAGTGGCTCATGACTGTGATCCCAGCACTTTGGGAGGCCAATGTGGGAGGATCACAAGGTCAGAAGATCGAGACCAGCCTGACCAATCTGGTGAAACCCTGTCTCTACTAAAATTACAAAAATTACCTGGGTGTGGTGGCACGTGCCTGTAATCCCAGCGACTCAGGAAGCTGAGGTAGGAGAATCGCTTGAACCCGGCAGGTGGAGGTTGCTGTGAGCTGAGACGGCACCACTCCACTACAGCCTGGTGACAGAGGAAGACTACCTCTCAAAAAACAAACAAACAAAAAAACAAAAACAAGAAAACAAAAAACTGGTCACCTTTTCACCATATACAAAAATTAACTCAGGTTGGATTAAAGATTTAATTTTAAGACCTCAAACTACAATAATCCTAGAAGAAAAACTTCAAAAGTACCATTCTGGATATGGGCTATGGGAAATAATTCATCACTAAGTCTTCAAAAGAAATTGCAACAAAAGCAAAAGTTGACAAATGGGACCTAATTAAACTAAAGAGCTGCCCACAGCAAAGGAAACCATCAGCAGAGTAAACAACCTACAGAATGGGGGAAATTATCACAAACTATGCATCCAACAAAGGTCTAATATTTAGAATCTATAAGGAACATAATTCAACAAGCAAAACACAACCCCATTTAAAAAGGGGCAAAAGACATAGACACTTCTCAGAAGGAGACATACATGCAGCCAACAAACATGAAAAAAATGCTCATCATCACTAATCATGAGGGAAATGCAAATCAAAACCACAATGAGATATTATCTCACACCAATCAGAATGGCTATTTTTAAACAGTCAAAAAAAGAACAGCAGATACTGGCGAGGATAAGGAGAAAAGGGAATGCTTATACACCTTTGGTGGGAATGTAAGTTAGTTCAGCCACTGTGGAAAGCAATTTGGAGATTTCTCAAAGAACATAAAACAGAACTAACATTCAACCCAGCAGTCTCATTACCGAATATGTATCCAAAAGAAAACAAATCATTCCACCAAAAAGACATATGCACTTCTATGTTTATTGCAACACTATTCACATTAGCAAAGACATGGGATCAACCTAGGTGCCCATCAACAGTGGACTGGATAAAAATGTGGTACATATAGACCATGGAATACTATGCAGCCACAAAAAAGAATGAAATTATGTTCTTTGAGGGAAAATGGCTACAGCTGGAATCCAGGAAGTGAACTAATGTAGTAACAGAAAACAAACGCCTCATGTTCCTATAAGTAGGAGCTAAATTCTGAGTACCCATGGACATGTAGATGGTGACAATAGACACTAGGGACTGCTAGGAGGGGGAGGGAGGAAGGAAAAGGTTGAAAAATTGCTGAGTACCATGTTCAGTACCTGGGTGTTGGGATCATTCACACCCCAAACCTCAGCACCACACAGTACACCCAGGTAATAAACCTGCACATGTAGACCCTGAATCTAACATAAAAGTTGAAAAAGAAAAAACAGAATGGAATCTCTGTTTATTCTCAGCGTATCAGTTGTGCCTCTCTTCAATTTGAAACTCTCACTATTGGCTATATTTGGGGGTGCCCTATTTCCCATCTCATAACTTATTTTAAGAAGCACAGCATAATAGTGTGTGGGCTTTGGATTCAGTTTTTGAAACAAAACACTGAGCCTTCTATGACTTTCCTGTACATGTAAAAGCACACCTGTCTGCATGGTAGCAGTTGGACCTCACAATGTGGATTGTGCCTTCACCCTGGAATGTTTATGCCCTATTGCCATGGTGATGGGATTAGGGATCTCCTGCCCTTGGTCCTAAGTGCCACTGTCTGTGCTGAGTTTTTCAAAGGTCAGAGCAGATTGAACCTTTGTGGTTTCATTTACCCTGATTTTGATTTTTCTTATGGGGAACCTGTGTTGCTGCATTCAAGGTATGTTCATACTGGCCTGTCAAATGCGATCTTTTCAAATTACTAGTTAATTCTTTCAAAATATATTATTTAAAAAATTATCGTCTGTATTTTCCATCTGCAGTTATAAATATGTTTCATGGTTATGTTTTATTCCTCAATTTATATATTTGATTATTGTACCAAGCAGAGTAACTTTGAAATTTTTCTTCATTTAAAAAATATGTATCTTGGCTCAGGCCTGTAATCCCAGCTCTTTGGGAGGCCATGGCAAGAGGATCACAAGTTGAGGAGATCAAGACCATCCTGGCCAATACATTGAAACCCTGTCTCTACTAAAAATACAAAAAATTAGCCAGGCATGGTGGCAGCTGGTGTAGTCCCAGTGTGAATTGGGATTCAGTTTATTCTCAGATTCCCAAATATTATATATATATATATAAAATACATAAAATATAATTATATATATAATTATATAATATATATGATATATTATATAATTGTATATATAATATAGATTATGTAATATATATATTATATATATTATATAATATATATTATATATTATATTATATATATTATATAATATATGTATAATATATACATAATTTCCTTTTACATCCTGCATCCTTCAACGTTCCATCCCCCACCCCACAGATTAATTATTCCCTAGGGGAGAATATGGCAAAGTCTATCTTAATGCAGTTTTTAACCTAATTAAGAACCTACGAAATCATTACTTTCCAAAACTTTGGAACAAAGCCACAGTAGTATGGATGGGTTGGAGGCTTTTCCCACAATAAAATGTATCTGTCTTTGTTTTTAACATGTTTTTCCCTTCCTCTCTTCTTTTTTTGTGAAATGTATATTTACTTTAATAAATTTGTAGTAATTCATTTCCATTCACATATTAATTTTTTAACGTAATAAGAATGTGTATTGTCTACGTGTGAAATAAAACACAAATTTATTTTTATGCTTTGGGAGTTATCCAAAATCATGGAATTGTCAATCACAGTCAATCACCCAACCTACTCACCTTTCCAGTGTAATCTTAGTCCAATTTTTTTTGTTATCCAATGAGATGCAGTATTTCAACTCAGAAAGATAAATAGAATGAATTGGTAGAGACTATTAACTAAGAACATACAGTTTTATTTATACTCAGAAGCAAGTAGATTATGTACATATATATATGAAGATAAAAATTAAAAGGATAATTGTGTAAATTTGCCTGTAGAGAGCTTTGAAATCCTGTTTACTTGTTAATGCTGTTTTGATGTATTGTGTGACTTTGTTCTCCCGACCCATCATCCAGAGCTCTCTGCAGGAGCTAAGTGCTCATCAGTTCCATGACTTGGAAACTGTCTAAGTTTAGAGGCACTTGTATTTGTTAGTAAATAAGCCAAGATGATATTGTTTCACAGGTTTTAGTGCAGAAGACTGAATAGATAAGCTGCTCCACCCAGTACACTGGTGTTCATTTCATGGTCATCTCATCTGTTAACCATGGATATAAAACACTTATCTTCAATGATCTTCCTGTACATGTAAAAACACACCTGTCTACATGGCAGCAGTTGGACCTCACAATGTGGATTGTGCCTTCACCCTGGAATGTCTATGATGCCCTGTCGACCATGGTGATGGGATTAGGGATCTCTTGCCCTTTGCTCTGCCACTGTCTGTGCCAGCCAGGCCACTGGGCCATTGTGGCAGATGGTGATGCCCTTTGTGTGGAGTGCACTGAGTGTGCACTGAGGTAGACACAGTACTTTTGACAACTTTATCTGCTTCTTTCAAAACTGGGTCTGTATTATGATAAAGTGGTCGGTTTTAGGCCAAGCAGGTGTATGTCATAGAACAATGGCTTGGGAGTTCAGAATCCTGGGTGTGAATAGCCTCTGAGCCTTATTAAGCTGTGAAATCTAAAGCAAGACATTTCCCTGATAAGCCTCATGAGCACTTATACTGTACACTTTACCTACATCAAATCATTCGGCCATCACCACAGACAAATGGCATGATTGATTTACTATCACGTTTCGCTGGGCAGAAAAAGACAGAGATGAATGTGCCCAAGCTTATGAGCCCCTCAGCAAAAGAGCCAAGATGGGAACCCAAGCATACAGCCCCAATGCTGAGGCTCTGAACTACTGACCTGCCCTCAGCACTCAGCCTTGGGATCATGAGTCACTGTGCAAGGGAGTTCCAACATCTGCCTGTATGTCTGGAATGATCTGAGCCTGTAGAGTTCCTACACACTGGCCACATTATAGGGTGGTGTCTGTGGTCACACAGCTCAGGGCAGGTATTAGTACATGAATAGCTTAGCTGTGTCATAGTCTTTATGTGAAAGGCACATAAAAGCCCAAATGCTTTTGAACTGTTCGCGGATTTTGAGTTGGAGGACAACACTTGGGACAACCGGTCACATTCCTTCAGTGCGCGACCACTCCTCAGCACATATCCCAAAGCCGGTTAATAATGGGAAGACCCTGTACTGATGTTTGATGGTGTTATGAACTTCAAGTGACCCCTATAGAAATGTTAAAAAAAAAAAAAAGTCTGTGAGCTACACAACCTGGGGACAAGACAAGTAAGAACACAAAATACCACTAAATAATGAGCCTCATGTGTCACCCTGCTTGCAACTCCCTTGGCAGCTGGTTTGAAGAGCCTCAGTGCTCACCAGGGGCCATCTCCCTGCTCTGCCCTCTCTCGCTGTGGGTTGCCTGGGCTGAACATAGGCAGCCCCTCACATGATGACTGCAAACACAGGGCAAAGGAAGACTGAACAGAAAATGTATGGTTATAGTGGTTATTTTAAAATATAGGTATTTCAGTATTTTCTAATCTTTAATGATTATTTTTAGGGGAGGTTTTTTTTTTTTTTTTTTTTTTTTTTTTTTTTTTTTTTTTTTTTTTTTTTTTTTTTTTTTTTTGAGACAGAGTCTTGCGCTGTTGCCCAGGCTGGAGTGCAGTGGCATGATCTCAGCTCACTGCAACCTCTGCCTCCTGTGTTCAAGCGATTCTCCTGCCTCAGCCTCCCGAGTAGCTGGGACTACAGGCACGTGCCACCACGCCTGGCAAAGTTTTTGTGTTTTTAGTAGAGACGGGGTTTCACTCTGTTAGCCAGGATGGTCTAAATCTTCTGACCTCATGATCCACCCGCCTCGGCCTCCCAAAGTGCTGGGATTACAGGCGTGAGCCACCACACCTGGCCTGATTTTTTATTTTTTATTTTTTTTGAGATGAAGTCTCTGTCACCCAGGCTGGAGTGCAGTGGTGCAATCTCAGCTCACTGCAATCTCTGCCTCCAGGTTCAAGGGATTCTCCTGCCTCAGCCTCCTGAGTAGCTGGGTTTTTTTTTTTTTTTTTTAGTTGAGATGGGGTTTTACCATGTTGGTCAGGCTGGTCTCGAACTCCTGACCTCAAATGATCCGCCCCCCTCCACCTTCCAAACTGCTGGGATTACAGGTGTGAGCCACTATGCCTGACTGATTATTTTCATAACCAAGAAAAGAAATAAATACAATTAATGCTGGTGCATGGTATTAAATCTAGTTTTTAAAAAATTCACACATAAACAAGGCAGAACCCTATACCCTCCATGATAAATGCAGTAGCAGTGTATGTGGGTCTGTGGAGGTTGAAAGGGACTTGGTAGATGTCAAGAAGGTAGTGGCAGTCCTGCTGGGCTTTTAAAGGGTCTGAAGAAGTGACAGGATGCTGTGGTTGAATCCTAGCATGTATTTTAGCATTTGTTCATTTGGAGTTTGATTATTTCACTTTGCTTTCATTTGCCATTACCTGGAAAGCCAAGGGCTCTACTCTCATTTCCTTGCTGCTGTTTCTTTGCCTTCCTTGGTCCGTGAAGAAGATGGTCCAGGAGAAGCTCATTCCATGCTTGTTAACCAGGCACACCCCTAAGTTCCAGTCCCTGAGTCATTCATGAGTAGCACTGCCAATGAACTGACAGCCATGCTGTGTCCCTCCACATCCCCTAGGTGACTCGAAGAAGCCTTCCAAAAAGCGTGTGAAAAGGGAGCCCTACTCTACTACCAAGGTAAAGTAGCCTGTCTTTGCCTAAGATGTAAATGTTGTTTTCTTGGATCCTTTATTTTTCAGTTGATATCAGCTATGGGAAAATTATCCACTACATTATAGATGTTAGATAATATTTCCTTGGGGATGGAGGAGGTGTATTTTACCAACTGACACCTGATTCCAGAGGACGTGCAAAATTGGCAGCGTCAGATAGTACACTGCGTGTTAAGGGATGTTTTCTTCAGGAACAAGCTTTCCACTTTAGATAAGAATTCTGCAATTGCTACTCAAAAATTACCTAGACAGAAACATTCTTCAAGAAAAGCTCCTGTGCTTTCCTAAGGGAACTCTACTCTAGAGTTGGGGCTTTTGACTTGAACCTTATTTCCAATCTTGGTTACCCAGAGTTTCCAAGTGAACAAAAGACCTGTGTGAGCCATCCATAGCATAGCCTGATTCTCAGAGTGTTTTCCTTCTCTAATTACAGGTGACTTCAGGGAGCACATTCAATGGTACGTATTCTGGAATCACTCACTGGTTGTTAGAAAAGGGTTCTACAGGAAATCTGGAGCTTAACTGCTGGCTTTTGTCTGGAGAGCCTCCATGATCCAAGACATCTGGTGGGAATGAGGATGTGGGGTAGAGTAAAAGAAACTGGTTTTCCAGGTGACATACTCTTTTTATCTATGTATAGTTTCTGGGAACGTGTTCACATTAGGTTGTGTGTGGGTATGTGTGTATTAGGGCGGGGGTGGGGTGAGGTGGTCTGTGTGCAAGTCTGCATGATTTGCTTGTGAATGTGTGTCTATGTGTGTTTCCCCTAGGAAAAAAATGTTGTGTTTACCCAGCACAACTCTCAGTGCCATTTTTCTTAATTTAACAAGTCAGACCACATACTTTACTTACATTAGTTCACACCTCATCATCATCATGCCCATATGTTGTGAGCTTGTTTATTGAGCCCACATGCCAGATGGAGAAACTAAGCCACATAAATAAATGTGCCCTGGTTCACTTGCTGCATAGTGAAGAGTCAAAATGTTTACTCATACGATGCTAATATTGAAGGCCTGAACTACAACCTCTATTTATCAGCCAGTGAAGAGATCACTATTCACCATGCAAGGGAGTTCCAGCACCCTCTATGCCTGGAATTACCCATGCCTGCAGAGATCCCAAATGCCATCCCTCACATAAGAGAGCCTCATGATCTTATAATCCAGGTAGCTATGTAGACATCTTCCTGCAGGTGTCACATAGTCCTTAGTGTGAAACCAACATAGAAAGCCCATGTTTCTGATCAGATCACAGGTTCTGAAACACTAAGGGAGGCACTAAGTAGGACAATGTGGTGCCTGTGTGTCATAGCTGGGTCTCCTCAAGACATGGATCAAGTCCAATAAGAATTGGGGAGATGCTTTAGAGTCTTGATGGAGTTATCACCACAAGCCCTCTGAGCTACACACTTTAGGGATCATGACCATTAAGTACTCAAATTACCATTTGGTTGTTATCCGGGTATCCGTCATCCTTGTGGCAACTCTCTTGTGAAGCTGGTGTGGACAGCCTCAGTGCTGGAGCTGTGCCTCCCTTCTGAGTGGACCCTTTCTGTGTTAGCAGGTGGGTACAAGCATGGGGGTCAGCACACTCAGTGGATTTACACACACAGCATTGAAGAGTAAGGCTGGGCTTCGTTATTTATACATTTTCAATAAATGATGATCTTCATAACATAAAATCAATGATGTAGTACACTAGAATACTGTCCCTAGTATTGAATATTGTCTCTCAACAAAGGGTTGCTTAAAGTCACATGACAGATTCCATTCAACTGATGACACATGCTGTAGCAGCAGTTAAAGCAGTCATTTGAAAAGGCTTTTACTATAAACTTATGTGTGAGCCTGAAGTGGTGGATAAAAGAGGTGATTAGCTCCCCTGTGCCATGTTTCTATGATGTGCGTGGTGGAGGAAAATTACACAGGAAGGTGATGGAGAGAACAGAGCAAAGGATTGGACAGGTCCATTGAACCCATAAGACTATGTTGAGGTTAGTGAATGAGACTGGTCATTTTAGGTCAAATTTTACCCAGAGCTGGTGCAGCCACTGCCCATTCTTAGCCAGACCTTATTGCAGGCAGCTCTGATCAATAGTCAAGGAGGCAGTGGGGGTTGCAGACTTAATTCATTAAATCACCAAAGCACCAGCCCACACGGCCACTTTTCCAGTTAATTCACAGTAGCTTGCATATTCAGGTTTGATCAGTGGAAGCGAAGTTACTCTTTGCAGACCCATCTTTTGACAATCATTTTGCAGTGTCAGAAGGTCTGAGCAGCCTCGGGAGGCAAGCAGTCCCTGGTCCCTCTGTGTAGTCACTGGAGGAGACAGTCACTGAGAGGCAGCTGGCAGGGTGAAGGGAAAGGGGAGGCAGGCCACAGAGATGACAGCCTTTAAGCTGTCATACTGGGGAGGTCAAGGATCTGAAAGAGGAAGGAGACTTTTTTATCATTAAGGACCTGTCCTTATCTCAGGCATTTCCTCCAGAGCATCACCTTTGTCCACCCACACACCTTGGGCTAGGAGGACTGGAGAAAGACAGTGAAGGTTCTCTTGGGTCTCTGGCACTGGGCGTGATGAAGAGGTGGCAGTCTTTCAGGAATCTCTCTCTCTAGGGAACCAAATACATTTCCCATCTCAGGTCCTTCACTCAGCGGGGTTGAGGTTCTGCTCGTCACTTATCATCTCTGAATGTCAGCACCCTCAAGTGTAAAATCTCAGCCACAGCCCCTCCTCTGCACCCCCTGCAGGGCTGATGTTCCCCATAAACCATAAGGCATCATGCCCACGGAAAAGCTGAACAGGAAAGCATGCTCCACTGCCCTGGAGCCATCCAAGTTCCCCCTCCATATTCTGCCACTGCTAAGTGTCCAGCTTATTCCTCCTGGCATGTAGTAAACACTTAGAGAACATTACTGAAGTACCAGTCCTCTCTAAAGTTTTCCTGTATTTAGTGATTTTTTAGCCCTGTACTGTGATACTAGAAGTAAGGCCTAAATATGGCCTAAAAAGTATTGCTAAAATTACATTATGACAGTGCAGAGAACTGAGGGCAGAGGGAGGACATGAGCTTGCTAGGTCCACATGGCTTAGTGGAATTTGAATCCGGGTCCCCACTCTGCACCAGCCCTGTACTCACAGTCATCCTGCTGTGTTCTCCTTTCCAGGAAGGCACTGCCCACACAGTCTGTCTGATAGAGGTGTTGAGTGCTCACTGAACTCTGTGATCTTCCTGAAACCCAACTTTGATTCAGTGGGCTCTGCTTGGAAGCCTGTAAAGAAAAGGATCATAAGTTTAAACTTAGAACAGATTACCACTATTTTCCCTCTGGTCTTCTGTCAGCAAGATGTCAACAGCCCTATCTATTGTAAATGCATTAACCAGCATCTTCTCTGATAGAGAATACAGGAAGATATGCTGTGCACAACAACCAGTGTCAGAGACCTCATGGCTCCCCGGTAAAGAAGAAGATGTACCCACAAGAAGGTACTGTGGAAGTTCATTAATTAAGTTGGTTCAAGAATTGCAATTGCGGGGAGTATTCAGTGTCCCATATGTAAGAGGAAACTATGAAGAGACTAAGCCATATTTTTTAATATGTCAGGATTCTAATTTGCCTGGTCAGTAAATATTGTTACAACCACAAAAGTAAATATCTACTTAAAAGTCAATTTGGGTTCATGTTTAATGATAGACAATGTTTCAAGCTAATGTCTAGAACTTACCTGGTTGTTAAACATAAGCATAGATCTCCCTGAAAGAGTAGTGCTATATTATTATTTTTCAATTAATATATTTCTTTAGAGAGTTTTAAATTGACATAAAAACTGAGCATATGGCCAGGCATGGTGGCTCACTCTTATAATCGCAGCACTTTAGGAGGCCAAGGCAGGTGGATCATCTGAGGTCAGGAGTTGGAGACCAGCCTGGCCAACATGGTGAAACCCCATCTCTACTAAAAATACAAAAAAAATTAGCTGGGTGTTGTGGCAGGCGCCTGTAATCCCAGCTACTCAGGAGGCTGAGGCAGGACAATCGCTTGAACCCGGGAGGCAGAGGTTGCAGTGAGCCAAGATCATGCCATTGCACTCCAGCCTGGGTAACAAGAGTGAAACTCCATCTCAAAATAAATAAATAAATAAATAAATAAAAATTGAGTATATAATACAAGAAGTTCCCATGTTATTCTGTCTCCTCACCCTCACTTCCTAATTTCACCTATTAGTAACATCTTACATTACTGTGGTACATTTGCTAGAATAATGAGAAAATATTGATACATTATTATCTGAAGTCTATATTTGCATAATGTTCATTCTTTCTGTTATACATATATGTGAATTTTGAAATATTTAAAACATTAGTTCACCCTTACGGTCTCATAAAGAAAATGTTCACTTCCCTAAAAATCCTCTCTTCTCATTAATCTCTGTCCTCTTTCTCCAGAAACCTTGGCAACTATTAATATTTTTACTATCGCTTCAGCTTTGCCTTTTCCAGAATGTCATATAGTTGGAATCATATATTATGTAGTTTTTTCAGATGAATTTATTGCACTAAATTGATGTACACTTTAGCTGCTTTCATGTCTTTTTTATGCCTTAATGGCAAAAAATGGCACATTAAATCACCAAATAATATTGCATTAAATGAATTTTTGTCTTTTTATTCACCTGTTGAAGAATTCAGTAGATTTCATGAGAGAAACCATCTGGGCCTGGTGCTTTCTTTTTCGAAATGCTCTGAATGTGAATTCAACTTATTCAATAGACATAAGTTTATTCAAATTAGGATTCTACCGTGACCTTGGGAAGATTGCCTTTCAAGGAATTGATACATTTCACTGAGGTTATCAAACTGCGGTCATAGAACTGTTCATAATATTCTTTTTAATGCCTAACAGTTCAGTAGAGATGGCTCTTCTTTTATTTCTGAAATTGGTCATTTGTGTTATCTTCTTTTTCTTGGTTAGCCTGCATATCAATTCATTCATTGTAATGAGCATATCAAAGAACCAGCTTTTGGTTTTATTGATTTTCTGATGATTTCAGTGTTTTAATTTTATTGATTTCTGTGATGTTGTTTATTACTTTTACTTGCTTTCCATTGCATTCCTCTATTTTCTACAGTTCCCTAATTGAAACATGGTATTACTGATTTTAGATCTTGTGATTTTTAGTATATTGCATCCAATGCTGTAGATTTCTCTCTAAGGACTGCTTTTGCTACATCCAGAAATCTTGCCAAGTCACATTTTCTTTTAATGTAGTTAAAAGTATTTTTAATTTTCTATTGAGACTTCTTCTTTAACCCATGAGTTATTTAAAAGTGCATTGCTAATTTGCAAATATTTGGGGATTTTGTGGCTCTTTTACAGTTGTTGATTTGTTGTTGTCAGGTATGTGTTGCAAAAGCAGTCATCTACCTCGTCTTGCCACCACCCAAGATGGCCCAGGATTTGGGCTCTCCCTGAGTGAATCTTTGGCAATCTGCCAACCTGATGTGGTCGGCCTCCTTCTTTAGTCTGAGCTTGCTTTCTGCTTAGAAAGGGCCATTCTCAGTTCTAGCAGGGAGTTTTCCCAACATTGAGAAGGTGGCATTCTTACTCCCCAGTGCAGCCTGCACCTCTGACCAGTGGTCAGCAGACAGGACGGAGGTCCTCATTAGACAGAGTTCAGCGGGGTCTCTGACCAAAGTGCATCTTCAGAGTCTGCACCTACCCACTGTGACCACGGGCAGGCTCTGAGTCCTAAAGCAGGAGGAACTGTGCGACCATCCTGATTGGAAATTTGTGAGGATAACCGTGTTACTCAAGTAAGGTCTTTGGAAAGTGTCGTATTACTACTGTTTGTGAACTGCTTGTTGGTGGCCTGGCTGAGCCACACACTTTATGAAAACCAGGACCCCTCAGCTGGTGTGGGTGTCTGTGTAGCCTGAGACCCTCATGTGAACAGCCTCGTGGCAGCTGTCTTTGCCCCTTGCCACCATCAGTGTCTCCTTGTTCCTGGGCACTGCTTTCTCTGATGGTGCTCCATTGTTTTCCTGCACCTCAGTGTCTACAGCTTGATGTCTCTTCTGCAATCTAGGTGAGGGGGCATCAATAACAGTTCTGTGGCACTGCCCTCCTTCTTAGCTTGTCTTGCTCTGTCTTAGGCTCCCTCAAAGATCCCACCATTCAGGTTCTTCCACAGGTTTCTTACTGAAATCCGAGCAGAAATCTATGACCAATATGACCAATCCTATACCCACTGAAGACATGAATGAAGAATTAAAACAATTCTCCATGGACTCTACCATATAGATCCCTAGAAGTAATTTCTAAAAAAAGAAAAAAAATCAAGGAAGATGTAATAGTTTTCCATAAATTAGAATACCCTACATGTACAATTAAATGAAATGGCTAGTATAGTCTTGAAACCAAAACCAGATAAGGTAAATTAAATTCTGTGATATTTTAAAATACTGTAAATTCTGACTAATGTGCATTAATCTCAAAATATGAAATGGTGGATTAACATTGAAAATGCAATAAATAAAATTAGCTAACTCAAAAGGTTAATGGAGAGAAAATGTGATTATTGCGATAGATTCAGGAAGTTCATGGGTAACATTCGCTATATATTTACAGGACAATTATCTTATAAACTTTAAGTGACCTGTGACAACCATTTGAATTAATGCTGTTGTAACAGCATAACTCTTGGCTTGTTAAAAACCTGACAAGAATTTCCGTAACATTAATTTATTTTTAACACCTATATTGGGTGTGAACCCACCATAAAGTTTGCCCACTGAAAAGGTCTACAATTTGATGCTTTATTAAATTGATACTGTGTGCACCCAACACCATGATCTAATTTAAATATGTTTCCCTCACCCAAGTTCTCTCTTGCGCACTGGCAGTGAATCCCCACTACCATCTCCATCCCTAAGCAATACTGCTATGATAGTCCATCTCCATAAATTTCCCGCTTGTTTAATAGAAATGGACATATATATATGTATTTGGAACCTGACTTCTTTCATTTAGCATACTATGTTTGAAGTTAATTGACGTGTTAGCACGTGCTGGTCATGTGTTTTCCTTCATAGTCTACTGTGTTTACTCATACAGATAGTGTTTATTCATTTATCAGTTAATAGACATTTAATTATTTTTGTTTTTTTCTATGATGAGTAATGTAGCTTTGAGCATCATACACATGACATTTTGGTCATTATTATTATTTTTTTTTGAGACCCAGGCTGGAGTGCAGTGGCACAATCTCGGCTCACTGGAACCACCGCCTCCCAGGTTTAAGCAGTTCTCGTGCCTCAACCTCCCGAGTAGCTGGGACAACCGGCACACGCCACCACACCTGGATAATTTTTGTGTTTTCAGTAGAGACAGGGTTTTGCTGTGTTGGTCAGGCTAGTCTCAAACTCCTAGCCTCAGGTGATCCACCCACCTCTGCCTCCCAAAGTGCTGGGATTATAGGCATGAGCCACTGCGTCCGGCCTAATTTTTTTGAGAAACAAGAGAACTGTTTTCTAAATTAGCTTTGCCAATTTATATTCCTACCATGATGCATAGCACTAATTTTACTGTACAATGTATGGTAGGCCCCAACATGTAAGAAATGATGAAAGTAACACGTAAAGATTAGTATAAAACAAATGAGATTATCATTGTTGCTATCATCTTTGTCAAATTCTGAAAAAAATCTGAGTATATTTTTACATAAATATGCTTGGCAACATAGCTGACAAAAGCATTATTAGTTATATTTATCAGTAACAAAGACATAAATCTGAAGGGGAAAACACTTGTACTAACCATACAATGTCAGAATTAACATAAAAATTCTGCTGGTCACTTTGGACTATTTAATTGTCTGAGGCAGTGTTTTGTAGACAAAGAAGCATCTATGGAGCACCTGAAGTAGGGGATCAACAGAACTTGGGTTTCAAAAGTTATCTGGGTTTAGAGTGTGAAACTTTGTTGGAGGACACACACCTTGCGTGAGCGAGGTGCCTTGGTGTGTGTGGACATGTTGGAGGTACAGCATGATGGCCTAATCTTGAAGGTAAAGGAAGGCTGCTAGCAAGACTGGCATCTGGGCTTGGCTGTGTGTGTTTTCTATTGTGGGAAAATATGTATAATAAAATAATCATTTGAACCTTTTAACCAAAGTGTGCACTCAGTGGCATTCAAAATATTCACAGGGTTGCATACCCAACACCACTATCTACACCCACAATTTTGATGATTTCTTACAAAACCTTGTCCACAGTAGGCAACATAGCACCTTCCCCCTATTTCCAGCCCATGGTGATTCCTATCCTATATTCTCTTGTATGAATTTGATTATTCTAGGCACTTCGTATAAGTACAATTGGACAATATATTCCTTTTGTGTCTTGTCGTATTTCACTAAGCATAATGTTTTCAATGTCCACCCATGTATCATCTATCAAAATTGTGCTCCTTTTTTACAGATGGATGATGTAACACTGCATGCAGACCACCTTGCTTTTACTACAATCATTTGTTCATTGATGGTTGGATTATTTCCACCTTTTGGCTCCTGTGAAAAGTGATGCTACAAACATTAGTATACAAACATCTGTTTGATTTCCGTTCTCTATTCTTTAAGAGTAGAATTCCTGGGTCTAACAGGAGTTCTGTATTGAAACTTCTGAGCCACTGCAGACTGGTTTTCACAGTGGCTGCAACCTTATCCATTTCTAACAGCAATGTATCGGGGTTACAATTCCTTTACATCCTTGTTCACACTTATTTTCCTTTAAATAATCCTAGTAGGTGTATATTGGTGTCTGCTTGTGTTTTTCATTTGCGTTTCCATAATGACTAATGATCCTGAGCAGTTTTTCCTGTGCTACTATCTGTGGCTGTATCTTCTTTAGGGAAATGTATGTTCGAGTCTTTTGCCCATTTTTAAAGAGTCATCTGATTTTTATTTAGTTTGTTGTTGTAGATTTTTGGGAGGTTTAACATATATTCTAAATTTTATTTTCTTACATAATAAATGATTTGCAAATATTTCCCCCTTTGTGTAGAACTTTAGATTCACAAACTTCATTAATTTGTATGAAATCCTCAGCAGTTGACCCCAAACAGATAAGACTGAAGCAGTATTTTAGGAATAGTTGAAAGTATTATCACCACAAAACATAGGTGTAATCAAATCCTGCAAGCTACACATAAGGCACAATGATAAAGCAGCAAAGGGCTGTTTGGTGATTAGTTCACCACACTTGTTGCAACTGTTTGTGCTGCAGAGTTAAACCATACCAGCGTTCAACCCATGTCTCCTCTCTTGAAGTAAACTGTCCTATGTTGGCTGGCCTGAACAAGCATAGATAGTCTCCATCCTCAATTAATATGCATGCATGACAAAGAAAAGGAGGTCTGGATGAAAAAATATTGTGTGATTATAATTATGCTTTAATTAATTTTAAAGGATATAATTTTGGTATTTCTAATTCTCTCATCAGCGGTCATAACAAAGGATTAGTGAATAAATACAATAAACTGTTTTGCCTAGAATTGAATCCAATTTGTCTGTTAAACTTTGCTTTTGTTCAAGTGCAAAATGCTAAAACACATAACTGCAGTGACAGCCACTGTGGATCCACAGAGGTAAAAATGGTCTTGGGACATCAATCCTACAAGCTAATATTGTTTTATAGGGTTTAGAAAATCATTTAGCTGGGTTTCAAACCTCACAGTGTCAGCGGTGGGACTGTCATCAAATTATAGCGTGTGCTTCAGTGCCATTTGTAGACTGACTCATTGCCGTTGCCTTAAGTTGTCATCAGCAAAATGCCAGGGACTCCATTTCTTGCTCCTCGGCTCCTCGTTCTTGCCTGTCTTTCCATGAGGGAAGATTTTCTAGCAGCAGCTCAAGCTGTGCTTTTAATGAAACACATCCACACACACTGTCCTGTTGTCCACATTAAGCAGAGCTCCCTGAATAGCTCATGAATGAAAGCATCTATGACTAACCGTTGCTCTGTGTCCTCCTAGCCTCTGAGGAGCCTCCAGCTCACAAGGACAGAGGAGATGGAGAGAGGCCGGTCGACGCGAGGGTAAGGTTGCCTTGCTTTCCCTGAAATAGAAATGTTCCTTTCTTGGCATCTTTCTTTTTCAACTGACTTTACATGTGAAAAAATGACAATGTCCATGACAGGTATTAAATGCAGTTTTCTGAGGGGGTGGAATAAGTGACTCTTAGCAACTGATATGTAATCTAAAACGGCATTTAGCTGTGACGGCTTCAGGTTGTAGACTGTATCCTTGGGTCCTTGTCCTTGGAAGCAATGTCTTCTCCTTGGATTCAGTATTTTGCACTGGCCAACCTATGTGGACCTGAGAGATCCACCATCCAGAAGTTGATGTCTTTTACAGTGTGTATCCTACCCTTGTTTGGGGAGCCTTGAAGTTGACTACACTTTCTGATCAAGTTTTCAATATTCATTGAGAGAAACAGAGCCTTGTGCAAACAATCCACAACACGACGTACCCCTCATAAAGTCTTGTTTCTGTATTGCAGGTGGTGCAGGTGGCCCCTCTGAGGTTTGGCTCTGGTAAGTATTCTGGAATTACTTGCCAAGAAAACAATCTGGATGCCAAGAAAAGTGTGGCATCTTTGCAGGTTTCAATGTGAAGAGCCACCCTGATCCTGGGATCGTGATAGGAATAAGCATAGGGGAAGTGTTTTTTTAAAAACCTGAATTCCCCAGGGAAAAGTTAAGGCCAATTTTTGAGGAAGCAGCTGTGCTCCCTTTTGGGTGGTGCTGAGTTGGGTGCTTGAGGATTGGTGGTGTCTTGTGTGAGGCTGCATCGTGTGGTGTGAATGTGTGTGTTTCTGTACAGGTGAGGCTGTGTGTTTTCTCAGGAGAGATTTCCCATTTATACAGCCCAATCGCCAGTGTCCACTTCTAACAATAAAATCCACCCTCACTCTACTCTGTCTGTACAGTGACTCCTCCACCCTCAACAGAGCCATTCCTGGGTCTGGCTTCTTATCGCCACTGCTCAGGTGGAGAACCTGAAGGGCCAAGGGAGTGGCCCCAGCTCCAGAGTTCCTGAATGAAAAAGTGAAAACACAAACCCAGGAGTGTGGGCCAGTGCTGACGCTGGCATGCACTTAGTCATGGGGGTGTTTACCACCACACAGGGAGTCCAGCATTCATGTATAAGCCCTAAAGCACCGAGCTCAAAAGGCCCCAGACACTGCCCATCATCATAAAGGGGCCTCCGTGGTCACACAACCCAGGGCAGTTATAGGCTCATCTCCCCACGGACCGGCATGGTCATCAGTGTGTGAAAAGCACAAAGATCCCGAGGTGTTTGGGTCAGCTCACAGATCCTTTTTTTTTTAACTTTTATTTTAAGTTCAGGGGTACATGTGCAGGATGTGCAGATTTGCTACATATGTAAATGTGTGTCATGAAGAGTTTGTTGTACAGATTTCATCACCCATATATTAAGCCTAATATCAGCTATTTTCCCCGATCCTCCCCCTCCTCCCACCTTCCACCCTCCAGTAGGCCCTACGCTTACAAATTCTAAGAGGAGTGGGGGACCACGAAGGCCAATGTGGCCTACTTCAGTTGTGAAGTTAATTTGCTCAGCAACTGGACAAAGCCTATAAGGATGGGTGATGTATTTTAGTAGATTTAGTAATATTACCTTCCCAAGCCCTAAAATGCTCAAATCCTGCCAGCTGAAAATGGTGAGGAGGGACAGATAGGAACTCTTTGCAGCACTTGGTTATTAGCCTGGCTTCCATCCCCTCATGGCAACTGTCTTGTGCATGTGGGTTAAAGACCCTGAGCCTCAAGCTAAGCATCCTCCATGAGGAGCCATCTCACTATTGACTGGCTAGTGCAGTGTATGGCCACCAGCCCAACTGAAACAAAATGTTGCTTTAAAACAAGTGTAAATCTCATACAACAGGCAAATGCAGAAGCAGTGTGGTCTTGCAAGTTGCAAAGAGGACAGTTACAATTTTGGTGGACTTCAACCTGGGTAGAAGACATGAGCGAACTCTCACTGAATCACGGCAGAGTTGAAGGCCACTTGTAGACTATTGCGTATTACACAAGGTGACCTTTAGCTAGTAAGCAAAGGCCTCTGTTTCTCATTTCTTCCCTGTTCATCTTCTTAGTCATCCTTCTTCTGCAAGGGAAAAGAGCCCGAGCAAAAGGCAGTTTCAATATTAATCTGATCAAGGTTTTGTACAGTTTATTATCATCCACGTAATCAGGTGCAACCTGCTCTGCCTACCAGCCCCCCACCCCTGTTCTGTGTTTTCATTTAATAAATATTTTGGTCTACTCACTATGTGCTAGATTTTCTGGAGACCGCAAAGTAAATGAGATAGAATCTCTATGTTGACAGCTAAGTTAGATTTAACATAACTGACAAAAATTAAAATTTCTGATGTCTTGTCAAAATATTTTGTATGTATGAATGCATACTGAATGTAAAGTGGTTAACAAAAAAAATCACACTTGCACTCATGGAAGGCTTTTCATGAATTTGTCAATTTCTATTTTTTTATATTTCCCCACTTCACTGGATAATGCATATCTGAACCTAGAAACTGATTCCCACTGCAGAAAGTGTTCTGAGTCATGTCTCTTGGCTTCACTAGTGCAGGTCCACCTGGGAGGATGGCCTAGCATCAGCTCAGCCCATGCTGTGATCAGCCACCTCCATGCACCCACACCAAGCAAGCTCCCTGGGTGATTCACCACCAGGGCACTGACCTTTACTCTGTGTTCTCCTAGCTCTTTGTTGGGGTGCTGTACAAGACATCTCTGAAGAAGACACTGTATACGACATCTGTAATGAGGATGCTGTAGACATCTCTGATGAGGACACTGTAGATATCTCTAATGAGGCTCCTGTACATGACATCTCTAATGAGGCTGCTGTATGTGACATCTCTAAGGATGCTGTAAACATCTCTGAGGCTGCTGTACGTGACATCTCTAATGACGCTGTAGACATCTGTAATGAGGCTGTTGTACATGACATCTCTAATGAGGACACTATAGAAGACATCTCTTATGAGGACACTGTATACGACATCACTAATGAGGATGCTGTACGATACATCTGTAAAAAAGAAGATGCTACCAAGGTAAAACACTTTCCTTTGTCTTGAACAGAAATGTTGCTTTCCTGGCTTCTTTCCAATCAGATGTAGACATGAACATCTGCCAATGTGGGTTATTTATGCCATCTGCAATTCCCTTGGTGTGGTGCTATTGATTGGCAACCTCTCATCAACCCATGCCGGGCACACTGGGGCGTGGTAGATGGCAGCATCCACGATCCACTGCAATGTAGAGGTGTTTCCCTCCACAGCAGTTTTCCCCTGTGGATTAAGAGTTATGAAACTGCCAATCTAAATGCACTTTAAAGATACATTCTGTGGGAAAAGGTGTTGTCTTTTCCACAGGTGTCCTCCGTGCTAGTTTTGGGGGACTTCGATCTTTGACTCAATCACTATACCCCTTCTAATTTTCTCAAGTTGTTGAGAGAATATCAGATCTGTGTGACGTGCATGGCAACATTTCACCCTCCTAATGTTTTCTTTTCTATAATTGCAGGAGCCATTGACACTGGAGAACGGTACGTACCCTGAAATAACTCACTTCCTGTGGGAAAAACTTTGTCTCTAGGGTACAGAAACCTGATTCTGGGCTCCTTTTGGGAAGGAGGATTTGGGGTCTGGTGAGACAAATGATTTTGCAAGAATAAAACAATGTCCAGAGGGGCTATAGGGATGTCTGTGAAGCAGAGGAAACATCAGGGGATCCTGTGTGAAGCACCCGGGCTTCAGCTGGGGTGGGAGGAGTGGATGGGCCTCTCTCTAATGACTTATCTTGATGTTTGTGTTTCTACAGATTTGATTGTGGAGAGCATATCTGATGATGAGGATTTTGCAGGTAGGTAACTACTTTCCATGTAAGATCCAATGGGAGAGAGTTCCCAGGGGCCTTTGGGGTATCCATGCTCTTTGGGACGTTGAGGGAGGAGGCATGAAATCAAAACAAAAAAGGAAATATGTGTCAAATTGTATTTGGTCTTTTCCAGGTTTATTGGCATAATAGTAAGAACTGTCTCTCTGGGCTATGAGGGTGCTGTGTTATGTGAAGGTGGTCTTTCCCAGAACACCTGGCCTTTTCTTTTCTGCCTCTGCCAAACAGCCTTTAACAGCCTTTGGGTTGGATTAGTCAGCACTCCTTGGGATTGTGCAGAAGAGGTTTGGGGTCACATCGAGTGTCACCTGTGGTGAACAGAATCTGAGGGACACAACTCTCTCACAGGCACTTCCTTCAACCTGGAGACAGAGTTCTCCCGGTGTGTGCCCAGGGGTGGAGGAGAAATTGACAGTCTGCCTCTGAACTTTTAGGACTTTCAGAAGCACTCATGTTTCCATCCTCGCTGTTGACTCCTAGCTTAAAGGGAGCTCCCGGAGTGAATGAGGAGGCAGGATGGGACCCTGGCAGTTTGATGGCAACACCTGTTTTCCTCTGCACTGGGCCATGGAGGACATTACACACCTTGGTGAGAATCAGGAAGTGAGGCTAATCACATCTGAAATTGAGATGGGCCTTGAGTCATATAAATAATTTGGAAAAGATGCATTTTATTACCCTATTGAAAGAAACCATTTATGGCCAGGTGCGGAGACCTGTAATCCCAGCACTTTGGGAGGCTGAGACGGGCAGATCACAAGGTCAGGAGATTGAGACCATCCTGGCTAACACAGTGAAATGCCATCTCCACTAAAAATACAAAAAAAAAAAATTAGCCAGGCGTGGTGGCAGGCGCCTGTAGTCTGAGCTACTCGAGAGGCTGAGGCAGGAGAATGGCATGAACCCAGGAGGCAGAGCTTTCAGTGAGCCGAGATCGCACCACTGCACTCCAGCCTGGGCAACAGAGCGAGACTCCACCTAAAAAAATAAAAATAAAAATAAACCATTTATTTCTCACTCCAGCAGGATAAATGGTTTTCAGTATCCACTTAACTGCTCATTGACTCTTACTGTAGATGAGGAGGTGGCCAGCAGCCCCTGCCCTCCCCCCATCATAGGCCCAGGGTAATCAACAATTGACCGGATATAATGGAAGAGTGGTGCATTTGGAGGTATCTGTATTAATGGGACCCACATGATGTGGGTGAGAGCTATTAGGGTGAGAAAAAACCTGGGAACCCAATGAAATATGTAAACATTAAACAAAACATTGTTGAAATCTCCATTGTACTTTAGTAGTTGAAGTCATGCTTGTGGTCATCACTGCCCTTCCCAAACATAACAAGCTACTTAATATCACATGGACCCGTGCCTTGAGGAATGATGATCAGTTTGTAAAATGACAATAAAACAATTGTTTGCCTCTATAAGCCACAATATTTCATCCATATATTTCAATTTCCATGTGTAAGTATAGTTCAAATGTCAGAAATTTATTATTATCTAATAGAATATGCATGGTATATCAATGATCAATAATTATCGTACTATTTCTATTAACAATTATTTGTATGATGAAAAAAGCAGACTCCCATTCTTGGATTTTTCTCAGTTTGCACACATTAGCATGACAGGACCATGTGGACATAATATGTGCCAGCAGGAGGCCAGGACCAGAGGCTTTTCTTGTTAGCTAAGATTTCTAAATGTATTACATATTCATGGTTAGAAATAACTCTAAATATCATAAAGGGTTAGCAAGGAAGTTTCCCTTCCACTCTGAACTTCCAAACACCAAGTCAACATTTTTGCTTGCATATCATTTCTACAATCTATGTGCAAGTAGAAACATGTGCCTGGAATGCATGCTGATGCATGATCATGTTTACACAAAATTCTCTGCCCCCTGCATATATATATATATTGCCCCATATATAACTGGGCAATTCACCTTAGTTACCATTCCACATTTCAAATGTAAATGCATTGTATTGTTTCAGAGCTATAAAGTACTGCACCCTATGACTATTCCCAAAATTACTTAAGCACCCATTATGGGTATCCATTTGTTCTGCTTCCAGTCTTGCTTTTACAACTAATGTGGTAGTGAATAGCACTATGTTGAGTAGAAGTGGTGAACGTGGGGCCGGGCGTGGTGGCTCACACCTGTAATCCCAGCACTTTGGGAGGCCGAGTCAGGCGGATCACAAGGTCAGGAGATTAAGACCATCCTGGCTAACACAGTGAAACCCCGTCTCTACTGAAAATATGAAGAATTAGCCAGGCGTGGTGGCGGGCGCCTGTAGTCCCAGCTACTTGGGAGGCTGAGGCAGGAGAATGGCGTGAACCTGGGAGATGGAGCTTGCAGTGAGCCGAGATCATGCCACTGCACTCCAGCCTGGGCGACAGAGCAAGACTCTGTCCCAAAAAAAAAATAAAAAAGAAAGAAATGGTGAACGTAGTGGGCATCTTTGTCTTGTTCCAGTACTCAGGGGGAATGCTTTCAACTTTCCCCCATTCAGGATAATGTTGGCTGTGGGTTTGTCACAGATGGCTTTTATTACCTTAAGGTATGTCCCTTCTATGCCGATTTTGCTGAAGGGTTTTAATAATGAAGAAATGCTGGATTTTCTGAAATGCTTTTTCTGTATCTGTTCAGATTATCGTGTGATTTTTGTTTTTAATTTTATTTATGTGATGTGTTTTTTTTAACTTTTATTTTAAGTTCAGGGGTACATGTGCAGGATGTGCAGGTTTGTTACATATGTAAATGTGTGTCATGAAAGTTTGTGGTACAGATTATTTCATCACCCACATATTAAGCCTAGTATCAGTTATTTTTCCTGATCCTCCCCCTCCTCCCAACTTCTGTCCTCCAGTAGGCCCCACACTCACAAATTCTAAGAGGAGTGGGAGACCACGCAGGCCAGTGTGGCCCACTTCAGTTGTGAAGTTAATTTGCTCAGCAACTGGCCAAAGCCTATAAGGATAGGTGCTGTATTTTAGTAGATTTAGTAATATTATCTTCCCAAGCCCTAAAATGCTCAAATCCTGCCAGCTGAAAATGGTGAGGGACAGATAGGAACTCTTTGCGGCACTTGGTTATTAGCCTGGCTTCCATCCCCTCATGGCAACTGTCTTGTGCATGTGGGTTAAAGACCCTCAGCCTCAAGCCAAGCCTTCTCCATGAGGAGCCATCTCACTATGGACTGGCTAGTGCCGTGTATGGCCACTAGCCCAACTGAAACAAAATGTTGCTTTAAAACAAACGTAAATCTCATACAACAGGCAAATGCAGAAGCAGCATGGTCTTGCAAGTGTAAAGAGGACAGTCGCAATTTTGCTGGACTTCGACCTGGGTAGAAGACATGAGGGAACTCTGTCACTGAATCATGGTAGAATTCAAGGCCACTTGTAGACTATTGCATGTTACAAAAGGTGGCCTTTAGCTGCTAAGCAAAGGCCTCTGTTTCTCATTTCTTCCCTGTTCATCTTCTTGGTCATCCTTCTTCTGCAAGAGAAAAGAGCCCAAGCAAAAGGCAGTTTCAGTATTAATCTGACTGAAGTTTTGTGCAGTTTATTATTATCCAGGTAATCAGGTGCAACCTGCTCTGCCTACAACCCCCCCACCCCTGCTCTGTGTTTTCATTTAATAAATATTTCGGTCTACTCATTATGTGCTAGATTTTCTGGAGACCACAGAGTAAATGAGATAGAATCTTTATGTTGACAGCTAAGTTAGATTTAACATAACTGACAAAAATTAAAATTTCTGATTTCTTGTCAAAATATTTTGTAGGTGTGAATGCATACTGAATGTAAAGTGGTTAACAAAAAAAATCACACTTACACTCATGGAAGGCTTTTCATGAATTTGTCAATTTCTATTTTTTTATATTTCCCCACTTCACTGGATAATGCATATCTGAACCTGGAAACTGATTCCCACTGCAGAAAGTGTTCTGAGTCATGTCTCTTAGCTTCACTAGTGCAGGTCCACCCGGAAGGATGGCCTAGCATCAGCTCGGCCCATGCTGTGATCAGCCACCTCCATGCACCACACCAAGCAAGCTCCCTGGGTGATTCACCACCAGGGCACTGACCTTTACTCTGTGTTCTCCTAGCTCCTTGTGGGAGTGCTGTACAAGACATCTCTGAAGAAGACACTGTATATGACATCTGTAATGACGCTGTAGACATCTCTGATGAGGACACTGTAGATATCTCTAATGAGGCTCCTGTACATGACATCTCTAATGAGGCTGCTGTATGTGACATCTCTAAGGATGCTGTAAACATCTCTGAGGCTGCTGTACGTGACATCTCTAATGACGCTGTAGACATCTGTAATGAGGCTGTTGTACATGACATCTCTAATGAGGACACTATAGAAGACATCTCTTATGAGGACACTGTATACGACATCACTAATGAGGATGCTGTACGATACATCTGTAAAAAAGAAGATGCTACCAAGGTAAAACACTTTCCTTTGTCTTGAACAGAAATGTTGCTTTCCTGGCTTCTTTCCAATCAGATGTAGACATGAACATCTGCCAATGTGGGTTATTTATGCCATCTGCAATTCCCTTGGTGTGGTGCTATTGATTGGCAACCTCTCATCAACCCATGCCGGGCACACTGGGGCGTGGTAGATGGCAGCATCCACGATCCACTGCAATGTAGAGGTGTTTCCCTCCACAGCAGTTTTCCCCTGTGGATTAAGAGTTATGAAACTGCCAATCTAAATGCACTTTAAAGATACATTCTGTGGGAAAAGGTGTTGTCTTTTCCACAGGTGTCCTCCGTGCTAGTTTTGGGGGACTTCGATCTTTGACTCAATCACTATACCCCTTCTAATTTTCTCAAGTTGTTGAGAGAATATCAGATCTGTGTGACGTGCATGGCAACATTTCACCCTCCTAATGTTTTCTTTTCTATAATTGCAGGAGCCATTGACACTGGAGAACGGTACGTACCCTGAAATAACTCACTTCCTGTGGGAAAAACTTTGTCTCTAGGGTACAGAAACCTGATTCTGGGCTCCTTTTGGGAAGGAGGATTTGGGGTCTGGTGAGACAAATGATTTTGCAAGAATAAAACAATGTCCAGAGGGGCTATAGGGATGTCTGTGAAGCAGAGGAAACATCAGGGGATCCTGTGTGAAGCACCCGGGCTTCAGCTGGGGTGGGAGGAGTGGATGGGCCTCTCTCTAATGACTTATCTTGATGTTTGTGTTTCTACAGATTTGATTGTGGAGAGCATATCTGATGATGAGGATTTTGCAGGTAGGTAACTACTTTCCATGTAAGATCCAATGGGAGAGAGTTCCCAGGGGCCTTTGGGGTATCCATGCTCTTTGGGACGTTGAGGGAGGAGGCATGAAATCAAAACAAAAAAGGAAATATGTGTCAAATTGTATTTGGTCTTTTCCAGGTTTATTGGCATAATAGTAAGAACTGTCTCTCTGGGCTATGAGGGTGCTGTGTTATGTGAAGGTGGTCTTTCCCAGAACACCTGGCCTTTTCTTTTCTGCCTCTGCCAAACAGCCTTTAACAGCCTTTGGGTTGGATTAGTCAGCACTCCTTGGGATTGTGCAGAAGAGGTTTGGGGTCACATCGAGTGTCACCTGTGGTGAACAGAATCTGAGGGACACAACTCTCTCACAGGCACTTCCTTCAACCTGGAGACAGAGTTCTCCCGGTGTGTGCCCAGGGGTGGAGGAGAAATTGACAGTCTGCCTCTGAACTTTTAGGACTTTCAGAAGCACTCATGTTTCCATCCTCGCTGTTGACTCCTAGCTTAAAGGGAGCTCCCGGAGTGAATGAGGAGGCAGGATGGGACCCTGGCAGTTTGATGGCAACACCTGTTTTCCTCTGCACTGGGCCATGGAGGACATTACACACCTTGGTGAGAATCAGGAAGTGAGGCTAATCACATCTGAAATTGAGATGGGCCTTGAGTCATATAAATAATTTGGAAAAGATGCATTTTATTACCCTATTGAAAGAAACCATTTATGGCCAGGTGCAGAGACCTGTAATCCCAGCACTTTGGGAGGCTGAGACGGGCAGATCACAAGGTCAGGAGATTGAGACCATCCTGGCTAACACAGTGAAATGCCATCTCCACTAAAAATACAAAAAAAAAAAAAATTAGCCAGGCGTGGTGGCAGGCGCCTGTAGTCTGAGCTACTCGAGAGGCTGAGGCAGGAGAATGGCATGAACCCAGGAGGCAGAGCTTTCAGTGAGCCGAGATCGCACCACTGCACTCCAGCCTGGGCAACAGAGCGAGACTCCACCTAAAAAAATAAAAATAAAAATAAACCATTTATTTCTCACTCCAGCAGGATAAATGGTTTTCAGTATCCACTTAACTGCTCATTGACTCTTACTGTAGATGAGGAGGTGGCCAGCAGCCCCTGCCCTCCCCCCATCATAGGCCCAGGGTAATCAACAATTGACCGGATATAATGGAAGAGTGGTGCATTTGGAGGTATCTGTATTAATGGGACCCACATGATGTGGGTGAGAGCTATTAGGGTGAGAAAAAACCTGGGAACCCAATGAAATATGTAAACATTAAACAAAACATTGTTGAAATCTCCATTGTACTTTAGTAGTTGAAGTCATGCTTGTGGTCATCACTGCCCTTCCCAAACATAACAAGCTACTTAATATCACATGGACCCGTGCCTTGAGGAATGATGATCAGTTTGTAAAATGACAATAAAACAATTGTTTGCCTCTATAAGCCACAATATTTCATCCATATATTTCAATTTCCATGTGTAAGTATAGTTCAAATGTCAGAAATTTATTATTATCTAATAGAATATGCATGGTATATCAATGATCAATAATTATCGTACTATTTCTATTAACAATTATTTGTATGATGAAAAAAGCAGACTCCCATTCTTGGATTTTTCTCAGTTTGCACACATTAGCATGACAGGACCATGTGGACATAATATGTGCCAGCAGGAGGCCAGGACCAGAGGCTTTTCTTGTTAGCTAAGATTTCTAAATGTATTACATATTCATGGTTAGAAATAACTCTAAATATCATAAAGGGTTAGCAAGGAAGTTTCCCTTCCACTCTGAACTTCCAAACACCAAGTCAACATTTTTGCTTGCATATCATTTCTACAATCTATGTGCAAGTAGAAACATGTGCCTGGAATGCATGCTGATGCATGATCATGTTTACACAAAATTCTCTGCCCCCTGCATATATATATATATTGCCCCATATATAACTGGGCAATTCACCTTAGTTACCATTCCACATTTCAAATGTAAATGCATTGTATTGTTTCAGAGCTATAAAGTACTGCACCCTATGACTATTCCCAAAATTACTTAAGCACCCATTATGGGTATCCATTTGTTCTGCTTCCAGTCTTGCTTTTACAACTAATGTGGTAGTGAATAGCACTATGTTGAGTAGAAGTGGTGAACGTGGGGCCGGGCGTGGTGGCTCACACCTGTAATCCCAGCACTTTGGGAGGCCGAGTCAGGCGGATCACAAGGTCAGGAGATTAAGACCATCCTGGCTAACACAGTGAAACCCCGTCTCTACTGAAAATATGAAGAATTAGCCAGGCGTGGTGGCGGGCGCCTGTAGTCCCAGCTACTTGGGAGGCTGAGGCAGGAGAATGGCGTGAACCTGGGAGATGGAGCTTGCAGTGAGCCGAGATCATGCCACTGCACTCCAGCCTGGGCGACAGAGCAAGACTCTGTCCCAAAAAAAAAATAAAAAAGAAAGAAATGGTGAACGTAGTGGGCATCTTTGTCTTGTTCCAGTACTCAGGGGGAATGCTTTCAACTTTCCCCCATTCAGGATAATGTTGGCTGTGGGTTTGTCACAGATGGCTTTTATTACCTTAAGGTATGTCCCTTCTATGCCGATTTTGCTGAAGGGTTTTAATAATGAAGAAATGCTGGATTTTCTGAAATGCTTTTTCTGTATCTGTTCAGATTATCGTGTGATTTTTGTTTTTAATTTTATTTATGTGATGTGTTTTTTTTAACTTTTATTTTAAGTTCAGGGGTACATGTGCAGGATGTGCAGGTTTGTTACATATGTAAATGTGTGTCATGAAAGTTTGTGGTACAGATTATTTCATCACCCACATATTAAGCCTAGTATCAGTTATTTTTCCTGATCCTCCCCCTCCTCCCAACTTCTGTCCTCCAGTAGGCCCCACACTCACAAATTCTAAGAGGAGTGGGAGACCACGCAGGCCAGTGTGGCCCACTTCAGTTGTGAAGTTAATTTGCTCAGCAACTGGCCAAAGCCTATAAGGATAGGTGCTGTATTTTAGTAGATTTAGTAATATTATCTTCCCAAGCCCTAAAATGCTCAAATCCTGCCAGCTGAAAATGGTGAGGGACAGATAGGAACTCTTTGCGGCACTTGGTTATTAGCCTGGCTTCCATCCCCTCATGGCAACTGTCTTGTGCATGTGGGTTAAAGACCCTCAGCCTCAAGCCAAGCCTTCTCCATGAGGAGCCATCTCACTATGGACTGGCTAGTGCCGTGTATGGCCACTAGCCCAACTGAAACAAAATGTTGCTTTAAAACAAACGTAAATCTCATACAACAGGCAAATGCAGAAGCAGCATGGTCTTGCAAGTGTAAAGAGGACAGTCGCAATTTTGCTGGACTTCGACCTGGGTAGAAGACATGAGGGAACTCTGTCACTGAATCATGGTAGAATTCAAGGCCACTTGTAGACTATTGCATGTTACAAAAGGTGGCCTTTAGCTGCTAAGCAAAGGCCTCTGTTTCTCATTTCTTCCCTGTTCATCTTCTTGGTCATCCTTCTTCTGCAAGAGAAAAGAGCCCAAGCAAAAGGCAGTTTCAGTATTAATCTGACTGAAGTTTTGTGCAGTTTATTATTATCCAGGTAATCAGGTGCAACCTGCTCTGCCTACAACCCCCCCACCCCTGCTCTGTGTTTTCATTTAATAAATATTTCGGTCTACTCATTATGTGCTAGATTTTCTGGAGACCACAGAGTAAATGAGATAGAATCTTTATGTTGACAGCTAAGTTAGATTTAACATAACTGACAAAAATTAAAATTTCTGATTTCTTGTCAAAATATTTTGTAGGTGTGAATGCATACTGAATGTAAAGTGGTTAACAAAAAAAATCACACTTACACTCATGGAAGGCTTTTCATGAATTTGTCAATTTCTATTTTTTTATATTTCCCCACTTCACTGGATAATGCATATCTGAACCTGGAAACTGATTCCCACTGCAGAAAGTGTTCTGAGTCATGTCTCTTAGCTTCACTAGTGCAGGTCCACCCGGAAGAATGGCCTAGCATCAGCTCGGCCCATGCTGTGATCAGCCACCTCCATGCACCACACCAAGCAAGCTCCCTGGGTGATTCACCACCAGGGCACTGACCTTTACTCTGTGTTCTCCTAGCTCCTTGTGGGAGTGCTGTACAAGACATCTCTGAAGAAGACACTGTATATGACATCTGTAATGACGCTGTAGACATCTCTGATGAGGACACTGTAGATATCTCTAATGAGGCTCCTGTACATGACATCTCTAATGAGGCTGCTGTATGTGACATCTCTAAGGATGCTGTAAACATCTCTGAGGCTGCTGTACGTGACATCTCTAATGACGCTGTAGACATCTGTAATGAGGCTGTTGTACATGACATCTCTAATGAGGACACTATAGAAGACATCTCTTATGAGGACACTGTATACGACATCACTAATGAGGATGCTGTACGATACATCTGTAAAAAAGAAGATGCTACCAAGGTAAAACACTTTCCTTTGTCTTGAACAGAAATGTTGCTTTCCTGGCTTCTTTCCAATCAGATGTAGACATGAACATCTGCCAATGTGGGTTATTTATGCCATCTGCAATTCCCTTGGTGTGGTGCTATTGATTGGCAACCTCTCATCAACCCATGCCGGGCACACTGGGGCGTGGTAGATGGCAGCATCCACGATCCACTGCAATGTAGAGGTGTTTCCCTCCACAGCAGTTTTCCCCTGTGGATTAAGAGTTATGAAACTGCCAATCTAAATGCACTTTAAAGATACATTCTGTGGGAAAAGGTGTTGTCTTTTCCACAGGTGTCCTCCGTGCTAGTTTTGGGTGACTTCGATCTTTGACTCAATCACTATACCCCTTCTAATTTTCTCAAGTTGTTGAGAGAATATCAGATCTGTGTGACGTGCATGGCAACATTTCACCCTCCTAATGTTTTCTTTTCTGTAACTGCAGGAGTCATTGACACTGGAGAACGGTACGTACCCTGAAATAACTCACTTCCTGAGGGAAAAACATTGTCTCTAGGGTACAGAAACCTGATTCTGGGCTCCTTTTGGGAAGGAGGATTTGGGGTCTGGTGAGACAAATGATTTTGCAAGAATAAAACAATGTCCAGAGGGGCTATAGGGATGTCTGTGAAGCAGAGGAAACATCAGGGGATCCTGTGTGAAGCACCCGGGCTTCAGCTGGGGTGGGAGGAGTGGATGGGCCTCTCTTTAATGACTTATCATGATGTTTGTGTTTCTACAGATTTGATTGTGGAGAGCATATCTGATGATGAGGATTTTGCAGGTAGGTAACTACTTTCCATGTAAGATCCAATGGGAGAGAGTTCCCAGGGGCCTTCCCGGTATTCATGCTGCTTGGGAGGTTGAGGGAGGAGGCATGAAATCAAAACAAAAAAGGAAATATGTGTCATATTGGATTTGGTCTTTTCCAGGTTTATTGGCATAATAGTAAGAACTGTCTCTCTGGGCTATGAGGGTGCTGTGTTATGTGAAGGTGGTCTTTCCCAGAACACCTGGCCTTTTCTTTTCTGCCTCTGCCAAACAGCCTTTAACAGCCTTTGGGTTGGATTAGTCAGCACTCCTTGGGATTGTGCAGAAGAGGTTTGGGGTCACATCGAGTGTCACCTGTGGTGAACAGAATCTGAGGGACACAACTCTCTCACAGGCACTTCCTTCAACCTGGAGACAGAGTTCTCCCGGTGTGTGCCCAGGGGTGGAGGAGAAATTGACAGTCTGCCTCTGAACTTTTAGGACTTTCAGAAGCACTCATGTTTCCATCCTCGCTGTTGACTCCTAGCTTAAAGGGAGCTCCCGGAGTGAATGAGGAGGCAGGATGGGACCCTGGCAGTTTGACGGCAACACCTGTTTTCCTCTGCACTGGGCCGTGGATGACATTACACACCTTGGTGAGAATCAGGAAGTGAGGCTAATCACATCTGAAATTGAGATGGGCCTTGAGTCATATAAATAATTTGGAAAAGATGCATTTTATTACCCTATTGAAAGAAACCATTTATGGCCAGGTGCGGAGACCTGTAATCCCAGCACTTTGGGAGGCTGAGACGGGCAGATCACAAGGTCAGGAGATTGAGACCATCCTGGCTAACACAGTGAAACCCCGTCTCCACTGAAAATACAAAAAAAAAAAAAATTAGCCAGGCGTGGTGGCAGGCGCCTGTAGTCTGAGCTACTCGAGAGGCTGAGGCAGGAGAATGGCATGAACCCAGGAGGCAGAGCTTGCAGTGAGCCGAGATCGTGCCACTGCACTCCAGCCTGGGCATCAGAGTGAGACTCCATCTAAAAAAAAAAAAGAAAGAAAGAAACCATTTGTTTCTCACTCCAGCAGGATAAATGGTTTTCAGTATCCACTTAACTGCTCATTGACTCTTACTGTAGATGAGGAGGTGGCCAGCAGCCCCTGCCCCCCATTGTAGGCCCAAGGTAACCAGCAATTGACTGGATATAATGGAAGAGTGGTGCATTTGGAGGTATCTGTATTAATGGGACCCACATGATGTGGATGAGAGCTGTTAGGGTGAGAAAAAGCCTTGGAGCACAATGAAATATTTAAATATTAAACAAAACATTGTTGAAATCTCCATTGTACTTTAGTAGTTGAAGTCATGCTTGTGGTCATCACTGCCCTTCCCAAACATAACAAGCTACTTAATATCACATGGACCCGTGCCTTGAGGAATGATGATCAGTTTGTAAAATGACAATAAAACAATTGTTTGCCTCTATAAGCCACAATATTTCATCCATATATTTCAATTTCCATGTGTAAGTATAGTTCAAATGTCAGAAATTTATTATTATCTAATAGAATATGCATGGTATATCAATGATCAATAATTATCATACTATTTCTATTAACAATTATTTGTATGATGAAAAAAGCAGACTCCCATTCTTGGATTTTTCTCAGTTTGCACACATTAGCACGACAGGTCCATGTCCACATGATATGTGCCAGCAGGAGGCCAGGACCAGAGGCTTTTCTTGTTAGCTAAGATTTCTAAATGTATTACATATTCACGGTTAGAAATAACTCTAAATATCATAAAAGGTTAGCAAGGAAATTTCCCTTCCACTCTGAACTTCCAAACACCAAGTCAACATTTTTGCTTGCATATCATTTGTACAATCTATGTGCAAATAGAAACATGCGCCTGGAATGCATGCTGATGCATGATCGTGTTTACACAAAGTCCTCTGCCCCCTGCATATATCACTGGGCAATGCACCTTAGTTGTCATTCCACATTTTCAAATGTAAATCCACTGTATTGTTTCAGAGCTATAAAGTACTGCACCCTATGACTATTCCCAAAATTACTTAAGCACTCATTATGGGTATCCATTTGTTCTGTTTCCAGTCTTGCTTTTACAGCCAATGCTGTAGTGAATAGCACTGTGTTGAGTAGAAGTGGTGAATGTGGGCATCTTTGTCTTGTTCCAGTCCTCAGGGGGAATGCTTTGAACTTTCCCCCGTTGAGGATAATGTTGGCTGTGGGTTTGTCACAGATGGCTTTTATTACCTTAAGGTATGTCCCTTCTATGCCGATTTTGCTGAAGGATTTTAATCATAAAGAAATGCTGTATTTTCTCAAATGTTTTTTCTGAATCTCTTCAGATTATCATATGAGTTTTTGTTTTTAATTTTATTTATTTGATGTATCACATTTATTGACTTGCATATGTTAAACCATCCCTGTATCCCTGGTATGAAACCCACTTGATCATGGTGGATTATCTTTTTGATATGCTGTTGGATTCAGTTAGCTTGGTTGTAGCATTTCTTATTATTCCATCTGTGGAATGTATTGGTTTAAGTAATGAAAACATGTTCTATCTTCACTGCTTCGCACCTTGTGTTTCTTTAACAGCCTTCCCAATAGGGCAGCATAAAAGCAGGAGCCTTGCTAGTCTCCCGTTAACCTGGAATCCCCCCTTCTCTGCAGCTCCCTCACTGGACAGGATAGACTGGGCACCCAGGCCTCAAGGTAAGGACACACACTGTCACTTAGAGGTCCAGTGTCTGGAAAGGCCAACCTTGGGGGGGTGCTGCCAGCTTTACAGTGACAGAGGTGTTGGGAGGGACTGACCACCAATGCATAAGGCTGTGCTTTGTTGGTGACGTAAAGGATTATTTCTCAAATTTTTGGGGAGGGACAATCCCAAGGCCTCCCCTGGTCCTGGTGCTGGCTCTGCACAAAGGCAGTAAGACAGGGATGCTGGTAAGGCCTGACCTGTTGCGATGCTGGGAAGGAAGGTGCTGGGCTGAAATTCAGGAGGCTGAGGATGCAGCAGTCCCATAGGAGGTACATGACCTTCAGGATACATTTTCTTCATTGATGATCAATGGAAATGAGAAATCACTGACTATTTTTTGTATCATTGGAATCTACTCTCTACTGCTTGTGCTGTTCCTGTCTTTTGGGGAAGATGGAGGATCAATCAGTGTGTGCTGCACTGAGTGGAAAGAAGGAGAGCTGAGACAAAAATTAAGGGAGGATGAGAGACAGGGGGGACCTTCATCCAGGTGCTTGCAGAGTCTTCCTGTGGAGGAAAGCCCCGTGGCTCCCTGGGGAAGGAGCAGGGAGGGCTGCATGACTCCCACAATGAAGGGTGTGGTATGTCTGAGGACAGCCAGGCTGTTCTGTTAAGAGTCAGTGGCAGAGTGAGAAGCAGCAAGGCCAGGAGGGTGGCTGGAGGCCAGGCTCTGGATCATTCTTCATGTGATGGAAACAGCCGGAGCCCAGTGGGCTGGGAGGTGCTGGACACGGTGGCTGATGACAGAACAATGTGGAGAGAAGTGTGATGTGTCAAATCCTTACTTTGTTCTGGGCATTGTGCTAAACGTGGCTCATCCCACTTAGGGGCCGAAAGTTGCAGAGGTTTAGGAAGCTCACCCATGATACCGGAGCCCCCATCTCCTGCCTTAGGGCTGTCCCCCTTCTCACCCAGCCACCACCTGTTTTGGGGCAATACACAGAAGTGGTAACCTGTTATGGATAGGCAAGTAAATTCTGCTGTTTTTGTTATTCACAGAAAAAAACACTGGCTCGAGTGGGTTGGGAAGGTGACATACCAGAAGCATTTCATCTGGTTATTTCTATTAACGTGAATCCTATAGTATTGAAATACATAGGTTAGCATTTTTGGCCAATTTACTCAGCATTCTGGGTTAAAGGCTTTTATTTAATTAATTAATATTTTTATGTTTGAGACGGAGTTTCACTCTTGTTGCCCAGGCTGGAGTGCAACAGTACTATCTCGGCTCACTGCAACCTCCACCTCCCAGGTTCAAGCGAGTCTCCTGCCCTCTGCCTCCTAAGTAGCTGTGATTATAGGCTCATGCCACCATACCCAGCTAATTTTTTGTATTTTTGGTAGAAATGAGGGTTCACCATGTTGGTCAGGCTGGTCTCGAACTCCTGACCTCAGGTGATCCGCTCACCTTGGCCTACCAAAGTGCTGGGATTATGGGCATGAATCACCATGCCTGGTGTAAAGGCTTTTAAAACTCACTTGTATAAGTTGACTTAGTTTTCTTTAACCTTGTAGAAAAATACAAAAATGGCAATCTTTTTTATCACACAAATAATGTCTTTTTAATAGTGACTTTTTCTAATTGATATATTATGTACTTTTCATTCACTAATTATGAATTGCTTACATTTGAAGTGTTTTATGAATTAATATTTACTTGCATAGATGAAGATGACTAGTCATAGGCATTTTTACTAACCATACTCATTAAGCATAGCATGGACTCATGTGATGTCAAGGAGCTATTTTATTTGGTAAAAGGAAAAAGCCCAAGAATGAATGCAAGAACTGAAACAGTGGAGACACCTAGAATGACTTGTCTAAGATCTAAATCATTTTGTTGTCTTCCCAGTGTACCTATTATCCTGATCATTGTCATCAGCATTGATTGGGTCCTTTTAGCACAGATTTCTCAAAGTGGGCAACTCCATAACAGTTGGAAGCTTATGAATTCATATAATTTGTAAGAGGACAATTTGGGAGTACCTATTTTAAAATTCTAATAACCTGGTAATTTCATCCATGTCTAGGGTATTTTATGTAAAATATTTCCACAATTAGGAGAAATATGTCCATGGTGATTTTCTATGTAGCAGTGTTTTAATAGAATGGAAAATTGTTACAAACCAAATTTCCATCACAACGGAAATAGTAATACACTGAATAATAATACAGCAAATATTATGCAGGCTTTAAACATCAAAAAGGAGCTCAACTTCTGACTTCCGATGATGGTGTTGAAGTAGGTCACAGCTGGTTTACATTTTATTTTCATGTGGGAACTCTGGAAGTCTGCCTTAGTGATTTTACATGTAGCTAAATTTAGCTAATGAAAAGCTATTCGAAGTATGGCAAAATGGAACTTTAAAACAGTATCTTGTCAACAACCAAGAGGACCTGTTTCACATAAAGCCCACGCATTCATCTGCCTGTTCATCATTCTGTCTGTCCACACAGGCATCATTCATTAGTGGAACTGAGTGCCCACTGTCGAGCCGACAAGCCCATTACCTCCCTGTTCCTAGTCACACATTAATTCTTCAACAAATCCCTTTTGATAGATTGTGATTAAGCTTAGCTGCTATTTCCAATTGCTTCCCCAAGCGTACTTCTCACTGTTCTCCCATCACACCCTCCAGCCCATCCATGCAGGTTTCCTTTGCTTTTCTCATCTTACACCAAACTCCCTATTTTTACTCCCACTTCTACCTCCTCTCCAAGACAAAACAAACAAAACTAGTATTTTAAAACTTAGTTGTAATCTTCCTTCATGAAAATTTCTCCAACAGCCACTCCCATGGCCCTGTGTGTTCCGGATTTTTTTAAATATTGGCTATAAGGTTGAGCAAGTCAGGATATGCTTTTTTGGGGTACACACTGTTTTGTTTGTATTGATTCTTCCTATTGGAGGCATGGTCATTGCCTTCTCCTCTGGGGAGTTTATGCCAGTGCTCTTCAATAAGATTGGCAGGCAATTTTTCTTTTTTGTACTTAATTTTTTGTATGGTATTGAGATAATATTCTCATCAGATTAATTGAAAGTAGCCCCCTTCATTAATTTTATGGAAATGTTTTAATCGGATTAGAATGACAACTCCATTGTAATTTTGGATTTAGCCAATAATAGTATTACGGCTCTGTGTGTGAGAGAGAAAAAGAGAGAAAGGGAAAGAAAGAGACAAAGACCGATACTTCTTAACTACTGATTAAATTTACATAGAAGCTACTGAACTATTCAGGATTTTTATTTCTTCATGAGTTCATTTTAGAAAATTATACTTTCTAGGATTTTGTCTATTTTGTACACATTTTAAAATGTATTGGCATGATATCCATATTCATATGTTTACATACATAATAAATACATATGTAGATTTGAATACATATGTTTATTCATAATATCCACTGATTGTTTTGTAATCTCTGCTACTTCTGTGGTTATGTCTTCCTATGAATTTCTGATATGAATTTTGATTATTTCCCTTTTTTCTTGATAAATCTCACTAATGACTTTTGTATTAGACTTTTCTGGAAAACAACTGTTGGCTTTGTTACTTCTCCCTAGTATTGTTCTTGTTTTCTATTTCATCAATTTCTCATCTGTTATCCTTCCATTACATTATCTGCGTTTATTCTGATGTTACTTTTTCTAACTTGAGTTGTATGCTTAATTAACTTTCGGCCTTTCTGAGTTTCCAGTGTAAACAACTAAGCTTATAGATTGCTCTCACATAATGCTCTTTGCTGCATCTCACAATTTTCAGTTTGCACACATTTTATTATTTATTCATAAGAATTATCTAATTGCATTATGATTTTTACTGACATTAAAGTTTAGAAGTATGCTCTACATTTTCTACTGTTGCAACCAATGTTCTTGTGCACGAGTCTTTTCAATTTTTGCCAGTCTCCTTTAGGATAGATTTTAAGATGTCGGATTGTAGGTCAAAGTGTTACTGCTTTGCAACTTTGCTAAATGTTGCCAAATCCCTCTCCACAGGTGCCTAATGGGGCTTTCTTAGCAACAATGTGTGTACAGCCACACTAACATAGTTACATGTGGAACTTCTAAAATTTTGTCTCTAAAGTGGTATTAAGGTGATTTTTTAAAATTTTTTCAATGAGATTAAAAGCCATTTCTGTTTTTTTCCTTTATATTATTTGTTCATGTCTCTAACATGCTTACATGTGATTGTTGGTATTCTTCTTCCCTATATTTAGAGACTTGTTATATTTTAAGTATATTAAAACCTTTGTGATATGCCTGGCCGTGTTTTTTTCCTGTTTACCATGTATCTTTTGTACTTTTTTAAATTGAACTTCATGTCACGCTGAGGTTTTCTATTTTTATGTAACAAAACATTATAATTTCATTGTGTTCTCAGGGGTTGTTCTACCCCTTTCAAGGCTGCTGTTGACTTTCTACAGTAATATGTGTGGCATTGATGACAAGCAGCCAGTGTCTCCCATGTTTTGTAATAATTGATCTTTCTTTGTTTCAGATAACCCTGAGAAATATATTGACTGTCTCCACAGGGCTTATGATTTCTTCTCAGGTTTGAAAAATGCCCCCAGATGAGCAAGACGGGGCTGCCACATTGATGGAGCAGCTGCGGGACACACCCAAGAAACCTCCTGGAGAACACAGGGGACATTCACAGCTGGAGGCTGCATCTATGGCCGGGGTTTTCATCCATGAGCTGGGGACTTCATCCATGGGCTGAGGACTTCATCCACTACTGGGGACTTCATCCATGACTGGAGACTTCATCTGCGACTGAGGGCTTCATCCATGGGCTGGGGCCTTCATCCATGACTGGGGGCCTCATCCACGGGCTGGGGGCTTCATCCATGGGCTGGGGGCTTCATCCATGACTGGGGGCTTCATCCATGGGCTGGGGGCTTCATCCATGACTGGGGGCTTCATCCACGACTGGAGACTTCATCCATAGGCTGGGGGCTTCATCTACAGCTGGAGACTTCATCCACAGCAGGGGCTTCATCCTTGGCTGGTTTGCCTGATCTGTATCTGAGCCACAGATACAGATTATTAAACAGATAATAATTTTACTGACTTTCACTTTTATCGTTTTTGTTATTTACAGTTTTTGTTTCAAAAGTTGTTTGTTGATAATTTAATGAAATAACGAAACCAGAATTATCCCCTTTTAATTATTTCCTTGTGTCTATATAGAAAGAGTGGATTTAAGAAAATATTGAGATGCCCCTGTCTGTGTTTGTGAATTGGAGAGTTGGCCCTAAAACCTTTCTCTGGTAGCTTTCCAGAAGATTGCCCCACCTTACACTTGCTTTCTGTGGGTTCCAGAGGCTTCCATTTGAAAGGAGCCTCTCTCCCCACTCTGCCTCAGCCCACACCAGCTCTCCTGTAACCCACTGACTTTGTAAACGCTTTCTTCCACCTGCACCTCATTGAATTCAAGACTTTGGAAAATAGTCAAAAATTCTAAAAAGGTGGAAATGTGTGTGATCTGGAAATCCCTGCTGTAATATTTTTAATGGAATCTACTGGAAACTATTAGTTTATATTTTAAATAAAACCATCCCTTAGCACTAGAATATCAAGCCATTCATTTTTTAGCAGAACTTTGAGATATAATTTAAATACCATAAATTTCACCCCCATACAGTGTACAATTCAGTGGTTTCTAATATATTCACAGAGGTCTGCAAAAATTACAATTTAATTTTAGACATTAATATCATTTATTGACATCCTTACATGCATATAGATGTAGATATATGTAATTTTAATATCATCTTGAATATTATAGTATTTAACATTGTACTATAATAATATCTGTGTTTTTATATTGCTGTTTTATGTTGTTATTTTGAATGACGATGATCTCCAGGTACCTTTACACAGGTTTAAAATACACCTTTTTACAACTCGAGAAATTAAATTGTTTCTAGCAAATCACATAAGAAACACATATGCTATTGTTATAAAAATTCAAATACTGCTTAGGTCTATGGAATGAAATGTATCACTGCCAGCGCCCTGCCCACTCAGTCATCCACATCCACTTACACGCAGATAGACATGCTCATGTTTTTACATGACGTAATACTGCTTTGTGTGTTGTTCCCTGACTGGCTTTTCCATGTAAAATAGAATGTGGTGATCATTGCTTATGAGTGCATATAAGTCTCTCTCATTCTTATTTATAGTTGCATCATTATTCAACAGGGTATTTGACCATAATTTGGTCACTTTTTCATTGTGGAATTTTTATGTTGGATTCAGTTATTTGTTACTGTTACCTATACCTGTATATTCATCTTTTTGGTACCTTAGTTAAGTGAGTTTTTTCTTTTATGACTGATTTCTAAAAATAAAATACTGAGGCAAAGTATGAATCTTTAATTTTTTTTTTTTTTTTTTTTGAGACGGAGTTGCGCTGTGTCGCCCAGGCTGGAGTGCAGTGTCGCGATCTTGGCTCACTGCAAGCTCGGTCTCCCAGGTTCATGCCATTCTCCCGCCTCAGCCTCCCGAGTAGCTGGAACTACAGGTGCCCCCCAACACCTGGCTAATTTTGTTTTTGTATTTTTACAAATAACACAGGGTTTTACCGTGTTAGCAAAGATGGTCTCGATCTCCTGACCTCATGATCTGCCTGCCTCCGCCTCCCAAAGTGTTGGGATTATAGGCATGAGCCACTGCGCTGGGCCATATTTTGATAAAAAATTAAAAATCTGTGTTTCAAAAAAATTTAATGATACTATACTCCCACCATCAGTATATGAGAGTTCCTATTTCCACACACCCTTAATTACAGAGGAAATTACCAAAGCTAATCTTGGCCAATTTTATGATTGAGAAATATTTCTACTTTTAATTTGGATTTCTCCACTTATTAGAGAGATTGTGCATTTTTACGTATGTTTACTGGCCATTTGTATTTCTCGCTGAGAATTTCATAATGATATGTTTTACTAGTTTTCTAATTCATGTAATGATATTCTTTATATATTCTGCACATTTATTCCATATAATTAGCAAGTTTGTTTCTTAAGGTCTGTGTCATAACTTTTATTTTATTTATATTATCTTTGTTTTGAAGAAACTTTCATTTTTACATAGTCAAATTGTTGAACATTTTCCCTGCCATTTCTGGATTTTGTGACTTGCTTTCAATAGTATGTCCTTTTGGGGCTTTATTGATTTGTTTTGTTTAAAGAACATGCTCAAATCTTACATTATTTAGTAGTTTACTTTCTCCCATTACAGTACATGGACATCACTAATTCCAACTAATGTAGATCAAATGTATCATTTGGATTTCTGTGTAGTAATGCGCATTATAGATAAGTTCTGATTTCTTTATTCCCTATTAGCTGGATATTAAGGTTGTTTTTAAAAATTCCCACCACTAATGACTTTTCAATAATCATCAATATACATGGATCCCGTTGATGTTTTTGTTTTATATTTCTTATTTTCTGTAGTATAGGATTCTCAAAGTGGTGTAACTGACCTATGGTACATTTTAATTATAATTTTAATTATACTGGCAGATTATTTTCCAAAAAGTTGATCAATTCACACTCTTATCAACTACATAAGTAAGCCTCTTCCTATGTAGGCTAAATAACACTAAAAGATTTTTTTAATAAAAATGCTAATTTGGCTGGTGAAAAATCCCATAGGTGCTTTAATTAATCAATTTTTTCTATTTCAATGAGTTGCTTATTCATAACCTGCGTGTGTGTGTGTGTGTGTGTGTGTGTGTGTGTGTGTGTGTGTGTTTCTATTTGGCAGTTTATGGTTGGAAACACTCCTAAAAAAGGAAATCTAAAAAACACACAAAATACTAAAATATATTTGATGAGTAAGAATTAAATTTCTGCATATCCGAAAAATTGCTAAAAATATTAAAATTGTAGTCAAAATAGCTCATGAAACAAAGCAAACAAAAATACTAAACAAAAGAAACAGGCCAGGCACAGTGGCTCACACCCAAAGTAATCCCAGCACTTTGGGAGGCCAAGGCAGGAGGACTGCTTGAGTCCAGGAGTTCGAGACCAAGGTAGGCAACACAGCAAGAACCCATCTCTACAAAAAAATTAAAAATTAGCCAGGTGTGGTGACACATGCCTGTAGCCCTAGCTCCTCAGGAGACAGGTGGGAGGATCACTTGAGCTCAAGAGATCAATGAAGCCATGTTAATGCCACTGCACTGCAGCATGGATGACAGAGTGAGATGCTGTCTCAAAAAAAAAGGAAAAGAATACTCAAGCTTCACTTCCCCACCACAGAGATCTAACTGGCAACTATCCACAGATGGGAATACCCTCAAGAATATATATCCAGAACACAGGTGGAATGTTGCCCAGGCTGGACAGAGTGCAGTGGAGTCATCTCGGCTCACTACAACCTCTGCCTCCCGGGTTCATGCAATTCTCCTGCCTCAGCCTCCCGAGTAGCTGAGATTACAGATGCCCACCACCACACCCAGCTATTTTATTTATTTATTTATTTTTAGGAGAGATGGGGTTTCACCATGTTGGCCAGGCTGGTCTTGAACTCCTGACCTCAGGAGATCCACCTGCCTTGGCTTCCCAAAGTGCGGGATTACAGGCGTGAGCCACCGTGCCCAGCCTACTGTCTATTGACTTTTGACAAAGGCACAAAGAACATGCCAAGGGGAAAGAACAGTGTATTCAATAAACGGTGCTGAGAAAAGTGGCTATTCATATGCAGAAAATAAAATTAGACCCTTGTCTTACACCATGCCCCAAAATCAACCCAAAATGGATCAAAGACTTAAACATTAGGCTGGAAATTGTAAAATTACTATAAGAAAGCACAGAGGAAAAGCTCCATGACACTGACCTAGGCAATGATTTTTGGGTATGTCCCCAAAAGCACAGGCAACAAAAGCAAAAATAGAAACAGGATGGCATCAAACTAAAAAGCTTTTGCACAGCAAAAAGAACAAGTAACAAGGTAAAGAAACAACCCACATCGTGAGCAAAAATATCTGCAAACCATACGTTAGAAAAGGGGCTAATATCCAAAATATATGAGGTACTCAATCAATTCAACAGCAAAAGAACAAGTAAGCCAATATAAGAATGAGCCCGGGCGCGGTAGCTCACGCCTGTAATCCCAGCACTTTGAGAAGCCCAGGTGGGCGGATCACGAGGTCCGGAGATCAAGAATATCCTGGCTAACATGGTGAAACCCCGTCTCTAGTAAAAATACAAAAAATTAGCTGGGCGTGGTAACGGGTGCCTGTGGTCCCAGCTACTCGGGAGGCTGAGGCAGGAGAATGGCATGAACCCGGGAGGCGGAGCTTGCAGTGAGCCAAGATCATGCCCCTGCACTCCAGCCTGGGCGACAGAGTGAGACTCCATCTCAAAAAAAAAAAAAAAAAAGAATGAACAAAGAAACCAAACACATTTTTCAAAAGTAGACATATAAACAAACAGCTAACAGGTTCATGAAAAAATGCTACCTCAAAGGCAGGTCCTGGGACCAGTAACATCAGTATTATCTGGGAGTTTGTTCAAAAGGCAAAATATCAGGCCCCACTGCAGACCTGACCTGGAAGCTGCATTTGACAAGATTCCCAGGTGATCCATATGCACATTAAAGTTTAAGATGCTTACTATAGGCAGCAAGTACTGAAGAAGCTCTGGGGCCCGGAGCTGACTGGTGGCGACCTAAATCTTTAGGAAAATGCAAATTAAAACCACGGTGACACGCCACCTCCCTCTCATTAGAATGGGTTTTATGAACAAGATGGAAGGTAAGTGTTGGCCAGGATGTGGAGAAAGGGGAACCCTAGTACACTGCCGGTGTATAGTACAGCTGCGATGGAAAATGGCATGGAGGTTCCTCAAAACACTAAACATAGAACTATCGTGTGAGCCAGCAATCCCACTTCTGGGAATATATCCAAGGGAATTGAAATCAGTATGTTCAGGGATATCTGCACTCCCATGTTCACTGCGGCCCCATTTACAGTAGCCAAGATATGGAATCTGCCTAAGTGAATCAGCCTAAGATGAATGCATACAGAAAAGGCAGTGCACGTATACAACGAAGTACTATTCAGCCTTAAAAAGAACAAAACTCAGCCGGGAGCTGTGGCTCATGCCTGTAATCCCAGCACTTTGGGAGGTGGAGGTGGCAGATCACCTGAGGTTGGCAGTTCGAGACCAGCCTGACCAACATGGTGAAACCCCATATTTATTAAAAATATATATATATATATACAAAATTAGCTGGGCGTGGTGGCGCATGCCTGTAATCCCAGCTACCTGGGAGGCTGAAGCAGGAGAATCACTTGAACTAGGGAGACAGAGGTTGTGGTGAGCTGAGATCTCGCCATTACACTCCCGCCTGGGCAACAAGAGTGAAAAAAAAGAAAAAAGAACAAAACTCTGTCATTGGGAATGACACGAATAAATCTAGAGGACACACTGCTAAGTGAAATACAAATACCACAGAAAGACAAATACCACATAATCTCACATGCAAGTGGAATCTTTTTAAAGTTGAATTTGGGCCAGGCGCCCTGGCTCATGCTGATAATCCCAGCATTTTGGGAAGCTGAGGCATATAGATCACTTGAGGTCAGGAGATTGAGACCAGCCTGGTGAACATGGTGAAACCCTGTCTCTACTAAAAATACAAATATTAGCTGGGCATGGTTGCGGGCGCCTGTAATCCTAGCTACTTGAGGCAGGATAATCACTTGAACCCAGGAGACGGAGGTTGCAGTGAGTTGAGATTGTGCCACTGCACTCCAGCCTGGGCGACAGAGTGAGACAACATCTCAAAAAAAAAAAAAAAAAAAAAAAAAAGAAAAAAAGTTGAATTCATAGAAGTAGAAGGTAGAAGAATGATGGTTACCAGAGCTGGCAAGGTGGTAGAACAAGGGAATGGAGACTTCCTCTTCAAAAGATACAAAGTTTCAGCCAAGCAGAAGAAAAAAGTTTTGAGATCTATTGCACAGCAGGAGACTACAGTCAATAATAGTGAATATTTCAAAATAAGAGGAAATTTGGTGTATCACCATAAAAGAATGCCAAGTAAGTGAGGTAACAGGTATGTTCATTAGCTTGACTTAATCACTCCATATTGTATTGTTAAGTTAAATTTGGTCTAAAACTGCCTCCACAATTCATATTAGCGCCAAACTGGAAAATCCAGCCACAGAAGAGTAGATGAGCAAATTATAGTGCATTTGTACAAGGGAATACTATTCTGCAATAGAAAACAATGCAGCAACACCAACGAATCTCAAAAACATTAGCTACAAAAGAGTACATACTGCATGACTCCCTCTGTATGAAATTCTAGGAAAGGCAAAACTAGTCTACAGTGACAGAGGGCAGATCAGGGATTTCTTGGGGGTGGGTGGGGGAACTGCCAGCAAAGGGCTACAGGGATTTAAGTTAATGGAGATGTTCTGTATCATGATTGTAGAAGTGGTCATGAGGGTGCACACATTTCTGAAAATTCATCCAGCTGGACACTTAAAATGGGCATATTTTCTTGAATGTAAATTTTTCTCCATAAAGTTGATTTTATTTATTTATTTATTTATTTTTGAGATGGAGTCTCACTCTATCACCCAGGCTGGAGTGCAGTGGTGCGATCTCAGCTCACTGCAACCTCTGCCTCCTGGGTTCAAGTGATCTCCTGCCTCAGCTTCCCGAGTAGCTTCCAGTAGCTGGAATTTCAGGTGTGCACCACCACGCCTGGCTAATCTTTGTATATTTTAGTAGAGATGGGGTTTTGCCATGTTGGCCATGCTGGTCTTGAACTTCTGACCTCAAGTAATCCCCTGCCTTGGCCTCCCAAAGTACAGGGATTACAGGTATGAGCCAACATGCTCAGCCTATAAAGTTGATTTTAAAACAAGAGAAATCAACATCAACAATAAATAAATTAATTAATTAAAATAAAATAAAGCTGCCTCCACATATAGCACACTGTAACCTAACTTAATAGACATGAAAGGACAATAAATCTTGGGGCCCCAAGAAGCTAAAGGGAAAAGTCAAGCTGGGAACTGCTTTGGGCAAACCTGCCTCCCGTTCTATTGAAAGTCTCCCCTCTGCTCACTGAGATAAATGCATATCTGATTGCCTCCTTTGGAGAGGCTCATCAGAAACTCAAAAGAATGCAACCATTTGTCTCTTATCTATCTAAGACTTGGAAGCCCCCTCCCCACCTCGAGTTGTCCCACCTTTGCTTCGAGCTGTCCTGCCTTTCCGGACCGAACCAACGTTCATCTTACATATGTTGATTGATGTCTCATGTCTCCTTAAAATGTATAAAATCAAACTGTGCTCTGACCACCTTGGGCACATGTCAGGACCTCCTGAGGCTGTGTTATGGGCATGTGTCCTCGACCTTGGCAAATAAACTTTCTAAATTAACTGAGACCTGTCTCAGCTATTTGGGGTTCACATAGGTAAAAAAGCCAAACTGCAACCTAACCTGAGAATATGCCCTTGGAATAAGTAGCCCAGTCTCAGCCAATCACAGCAGCAGGGTTCTCGGCCCTTCACAGGATGCAAGCTGCCAAAAACGTTCAAATAAGGCAACTGCAGAGCTGTAAACAACAGGCTATTTCTGCATGAAACTTACATTTTCTGGCTATAAATATTCCCTGCCCACTTGTGAAGCAGAGATCTCTGAACCACTTTTGGTTCTCACAGCTACCTGGTTCACGAATCTTTTTTCTGTTTAACTAAACTCTGTCAAATTTAGCCTAAGGCTTTTCTTTTAACAGTATACATATATCACACATCAGATTGTACTACATAAATGTAATTCAATTGTGATTTATAAATTTAAAATAGTATATATTTTTTGAGACAGAGTCTCACTCACCCAGGCTGGAGTGCAGTGGCATCATCATAGCTTACTGTAACTTGAAACTCTTGGGCTCCAGCAATCCTCTCACCTCAGCCTCCTAAGTAGCTGGGACTGCAAGTGCATGCCACCATGCCCAGCAAATTTTTTTTTTTTTAAATTACTGTAGAGATGGGGGTCTCACCATGTTGCACAGGCTGGTCTCAAACTCCTGGTCTCAGTGGATCCTCCTGTGTGATCCTCCCACCTTAATCTCCAAAAGAACTGGGATTACAGGTGTGAGCCACCATGCTTGGCCCAAAAATAATATATAATTTATTTTAAAACACTAGGTGATTTTTTTCAACTTTTATTTTAGAATCAGGGAGGGGGGGTACCGAGCAGGTTAGTTACAAAGGTTTATTGCGTGATACTGAGGCGTGGGGTATGCCAGAACGCACCAAGGGGATATTTTGGTTGTCAACTACCTGAAAAAATTATCCTTTCAAGTCAACAGCTGCAGCAGTATTTTAAAAAATGGAAACGTAACAATACGGGTTAAATAAATTTTGACAAATTTATAAAATGGAATACTACAGTGACATTAAAATCATTTTAGACTGTTTAATCAAGATGGAGAAAACTACAATATTTTATTGAATAAAAAAAGAAATTATAGAGAAATCTTTTTTGGGTTTTTGAGAGAGGGTCTTGCTCTGTCACCCAGGCTGGAGTGCAGTGGCACAATCTAGGCTCACTGCAGGCTCCACTTCCCACTCAAGTGATCCTCTGGTCTCAGCCTCCCAAGTAGCTGGGACTACAGGCAAGTGCAACCATACCCACCTAATTTTTTACTTTTTGTAGAGATGGGGTCTCACTATGTTGCCCAGGCTGGTCTGGAACTCCTGGGCTCAAGCAATACTCCTGTGTCAGCCTCCCAAAGTGCTGGAATTACAGGCATGAGCCACCACACCAGCCAAGAAATCAGATTGTATGAACCCAGCTTTATAAAACATAAACTACTCACACATACTGGTGGTGGAGGGGGAAAAAACTGAGAGGAAATATACCAAAAATGGCATTAATGGGTAACTGTCAGAAGGATTAGAATTCATTTTTACCTTTTTCCTTGATACATCTCTTAATTTCCAAATTTCCTGTAATTAATTAATATGTAATTTTAAAATAAGCAATAATTCATTTAGATAATAGATTTAACATCTATATTCTCTAATTACTTTTGTTGGCAATAGTGTTCCTATTCCAAGTTCAAAAAAATTTAAAAAGAAGTGTTCAAATATTTTTTCTTATTCTTTTCTTTTCTTTTTTTTTTTTTTTTTTTTTTTGCCCAGGCTGGACTGCAATGGTGTGATCTCGGCTCACTGCAACCTCTGCCTCCTGGGTTAAAGCGATTCTCCTGCCTCAGCCTCCCAAGTAGCTGGGATTACAGGCATGCACCGCCACACCTGGCTAATTTTGTATTTTTAGTAAAGACGGGATTTCTCCATGTTGGCCAGGTTGGTTTTGAACTCCCGACCTCAGGTGATCTGCCGGCCTCAGCCTCCCAAAGTGTTGGGATTACACACCCTAGGCCATGTGCTTTCCTATGCGTCACCTCCATCCATCCTCAATAGCTCTGTGGCTTCGGCATTGCTATACCCATTGTGCATTTTTATGCAGGAAGTGGGGATTTGAAGTCATTTTGTTCTCCCAAGAAAACCCATGCTCTTGTCATGACCCCACATCAGACAGACTTCGGTTCAGATTCTGACTGTGACACTCATTAGCTTTGTGACCTTGGGCACATGTTTTAACTTCTCTGAAGCTCAGCTACTGGTACTAAAACAGGGGCAATGACAGAAAACGAGGTTATTAAAAGAATTGGAGAGTACACCTCTAGGGCTTTTTGATTGTAAACAACAGCAATATACTCTAGGACTAACTTTGGAGAAGGATGGAAGACATTTATTAGAAGGATATGAATTAGCTCAAATAACTGAATGCAAAGCAAACAGCCAAGTCTTGGAAAGGGATGAGAGCCAGGCCAGCTGAAGAGATCTCAAGAATAGGGAGTTAACTGCCTTCCTTCTTCAGGGGATTCTTGACTGCATGAAGCAGCTCCGGTTGTTTTCAGTTCTGCGGCTCTCTGCTTGACACTCAACTTCCAGGAAGACAGGTCAGACTGGACGAGGCTGGGCCATGTGCTGCCTTCCTCATGGATGGAGAGCAAGGTGCCTCCATCCCCATGCCCACCAGGCCTGCATGCTGTGGGGAAAAGGTAGTTTCCACAACAGAAGCTAAGATGTAGACACTGTTACCAGGCAAGGGGGTCTGAATGCTGGGCAGTCTAAAGCCACAGTTGTCCACCGCGGAGCTGATGCAGTCAGACATCCCAGCCCAGGACCTGGCACAAGGGAGTGGCTCCATAAATGCTTGGCTTTGCTGGTGGTGTTTTCATCTGACCTCCTGCGAGGCAGCAATTCCAGACCAGTAAATCACCGTGTAACAGTACATCTAGAAATCCTAGCTCAGCATTCTTCATAGGCGTGTCATGTTGTGATACACACAGAAGATGGTATTTGAGCAGCAAATATCTGAGGTAAACTGACAAGGTGCTCCTGCAGGAGGAGACTGGCTGGGAGGCTGTGGCCACCCCAGCCCTATCTGGCAGCCCTGGGAGCTCAGGGACTCAATACTGCACTTATGGGCGATGCACCCGTGAAGAAGCCCAATTAGATGATAGAACTTCAGGCCCCCGCTGACCACCATTGCCTTGGTCCCAGCTCTGCCTGGCCCTCCCTTAGTCCTCCAAAAGTTTGAAAGAGGGTCCCCATGAGGGCCGAGGCCTGAGGCCCAGTAGAGTCAGCAGTGGTATCTCCGCCTTTGCCCCACCGATGACTGCCAGCTGTCTTCTGTCCACTAGCTCCTTAGGGCTTTCAATGTCAGGAAGTTCAAGCTTTTCCAGAAATAAAAAGGAACCTCTTTTTATATTTTTTATTTTTGAGACAGAGTCTTGCTCTGTCTTCCAGGATTGAGTGCAGTGGCATGATCTTGTCATGACCCCATATTCCAAGTTCAAAAAAATCAATAAATTAGGTCCAAGTGATTCTTCTGCCTTAGCCTCCCAAGAAGCTAGGATTATAGGCACCTGCCACCATACCTGGCTAATTTTTGTATTTTTAGTAGAGACAGGGTTTCGCCCTGTTGCCCAGGGTGGTCTTGGTCTCCTGACCTCAGGTGATCTGCCCACCTTGGCCTTTCAAAGTGCTGGGATTACAGACGTGAGCCACCGTACCCGGCCCCAACCATGCATTTTTTACTTTGCTAGCTAGTGGCAGATAGCTGATCAAAACTGGTTTAAGTCAAAAACAAAAACAAAAACAAAACTGAGCATAGTGGCTGAGGCCTGGAATCCTAGCACTTTAGGAGGCTGAAGTGGGAGGATCACTTGAGCCCTGGAGTGCAAGGCTGCAGTGAACTATGATTGTGCCACTTGCACTCCAGCCTGGGCAACAGAGCAAGACCCTGACTCTAAAAAAGAAAAAAAATCATTTTTTAAGTAATATATAATGGCCTAGGAAAATTCCTAGCCTATTAAGTAGAAAAGTAGATTGCAAAGCAGTTTGATCAAATTTTGTTAAAAAGATAATACAGAAAAAGAAGCTATATGACACATGTACACAGAAAAATACAAGAAAACACATACATCAAAATGGTCACAATGATATGCTAGTGAAGATAATGGGTATTTTTATTTTTTGTACTTTTCTCTATTTAAAAAATTCTTTTACAATGAACATGAGTTACTTTTGAAATCAGAAAATTGGCCAGGCATGGTGGCTCACGCCTGTAATCCTAGCACTTTGAGAGGCTGAGGCAGGCGGATCACCTGAGGTCAAGAGTTTAAGACCAGCCTGGCCAACATGGTGAAACCCTGTCTCTACCAAAATACAAAAATTAGCCGGGCATGATGGCGGGTGCCTGTAATCCCAGCTACTCAGGAGGCTGAGATGGGAGAATCGCTTGAACCCAGGAGATGGTGGTTGTGGTGAGCCGAGATCACGCCACTGCACTCCAGCCTGGGCGGCTGAGTGAGTCTCCATCTCAAAAAAAAAAAAAAAAAAAAAGAAATCAGACAAATTTTTTTCTTTTTTTGAGATGGAGTTTCGCTCTTGTTACCCAGGCTGGAGTGAAATGGCGCTATCTCGGCTCACTGAAACCTCCGTCTCCCGGGTTTGAGTGATTTTCCTGTGTCAGCCTCCTGCGTAGCTGGGATTACAGGCATGCGCCATCACGCCCAGCTAATTTTGTATTTTTAGTAGAGATGGGGTTTCTCCATGTTGATCAGGCTGGTCTCAAACTCCTAACTTCAGGTGATCCGCCCGCCTCGGCCTCTCAAAGTGCTGGAATTACAGGCATAAGCCACTGTGCCCGGCCCAGAAAGTATTTTTTAAATTGAAAATAAGACAGCATACTCCACAAATCTTTTACCAGCTCCACTGTGGACTGAATTAGATGATTCTCCCTATTGTTTGCTATGTGTCCAGTTATTTCTGGGCACTCTCCACCTCCCCAGGGCACTGCCCATCTCTCCAACCCAGGACCATTTCTCAACCTACTGCTCCTTCTCCTACTAGCGGGGCGGACTTTCCAACATGATCACCTACATTTCGCTGTAGATGGGATCCACTTGCATTCTCTGAGGTGCTCAGGCAGATTCCTTCCTTACAGGAGGAGGTCTGATATTTAATCACCCCATGCGCTAAGTACACACTTCATGTGCGATCCATCAGGATAACCCCACACAACCTGCCAGTTCTTTGTTTGTAGTGGGTGCCCAATAAATTTTTGAATGCATAAATAAAGCACTCAGATAAACAGAGACATTTTAGAGCTCTCTGGGGATGAGAAAAGAGAGAGCTATGGGAGTGAGAATTAACTTGATTGACTATGGCTGGACCTGGCAAAGAACAACTCAGAAGTATTGGCCTCACAATTAGCTTGCTCAGGCTGCTTAATCAATATTAAAAGTTTCCTGCTCCCACACAATTTTGCTAGGCTCTCCAACCCTGTGAGGATGTCAACAGTTGAAAAAGAAGAAATAATGCGCCCAGCCTGTATTTGCAGGGGAGTGTTAAAACTGCCAGTGGAGCAGGATAGTTTGCTAAACAGCAAGTTGAGAACTTTCCCAAACTGGTCGGCAGCAGCATTGCACATAGAAGTCCCTTCTTCATTGACATGTGGCTAATTCTAGCCACCAGCCTTCCAGCGGTATGGGGCAGTTTTGTGGCCTTTTGCTATTGAATTTGCCAGATGTGTCCAAGACGCAGTCTCATGGGCAGAATATAAACAACAAACCAGTATAAAGAAGTCCATAGTGATTCTCACCCTTCATAGAAGTCTTCTTTGACTTGTTTTCTGGCCCCCTGTAAGCACTCCTTGTACCACACTCCCTAAACCCCATGGCTTAGGTTTTGCTATTTTGTATTTGTTTCCTCCTTCTCTGGTTGTCACATGTAAAAAGGTTGTGTTCAGGCAGGGGGCAGAAATTGCAGTGGAAAGAATGCAGTGTGGAAAGCCAGGCTCAGTTACTTACCAGCCTTGCTACCTTAGCCAAACAATCATGCTCTCTGAGCTGTAGTTTCCTTCCTCATGTGTGAATAGACTTCTACTAACTCTCCTCACAAGACTGTTTTGAGACTGAAATGATATTATAGGTACAGAAATAAATGTAAACATAATATAAATGTATGAGGCCTGGCACAGTGGCTCACGCCTGTAATCCCAGCACTTTAGGAGGCCAAGGCAGGCAGATCACCTGAGGTCAGGAGTTCGAGACCAGCCTGGCCAACATAGTGAAACCCCATCTCTACCAAAAATACAAAAAATAGCCAGGCATGGTGGCACGAGCCTGTAATCTCAGCTACTTGGGAGGCTGAGGCACGAGAATCGCTTGAACTCAGGAGACAGAGGTTGCAGTGAGCTGAAGATTGTGCCACTGTATTCCAGCCTGGGTGACAGAGTGTGACTCTGCCTCAAAATAAAATAAAATAAAATAAAATAGAAATAAAAATAAATAAGTAAATGTATGAGATTATCTTTCATCTGGCATGCAGTAGATTCTTAAGAAACTCAAGACAGTATTGCGTTGTGGAGTTATGGTGGGGGCACTAGATGTCAGACCTCTGTGTGCACTCGGGCAGATCAGTTTCACTAAGCTCTTGTGTTTTCCTCAGGAAGGCAAAACGGTACTAAGGGGAATAATAAGGAATATCACAGAATTGATATGAGGGTGAAGTTAAATAATGCGGGCAAAGCACTTCCCAACAGTACCTAGCACATAGTGAGCACTTAATAAATGTAAGCTGTGTCTGCTGCTGCTGTGGCCATCAGGGAGACAGGGAAATATGTCAATAAGAAATGTATATTGGCCGGGCGCAGTGGCTCACGCCTATAATACCAGCATTTTGGGAGGCCGAGGTGGGCAGATCACATGAGGTTGGAGTTTGAGACCAGCCTGATCAACATGGAGAAACCCTGTCTCTACTAAAAACACAAAATTAGCCATGTGTGGTGGTGCATGCCTATAATCCCAGCTACTCGGGAGGCGGAGGCTGGGGCAGGAGGATCACTTGAACCTGGGAGGCGGAGGTTGCAGTGAGCCAAGATCATGCCATTTCACTTCAGCTTGGGCAATAAGAGCGAAACTCCGTATAAAAAAAAATTGTACATTGGGGCAGAGAGCATGGACAGTTGGGTTGTGGCAGGGCACAGAGTAGAAATGGGAGCTCTGTAAGCTAGCAGCTTCTGGCAATCAATCTGGAAGGCTTCATGGAGGGATGCACTTTCTAGAGCTCTTTGGATTGTAGTTGGAAGATAAGTTGTCTGGAGCTTTTAGAACAGGTATCCCAGGCACCCTACATGATTTGGAAGCTGGTTGTGTGGGGGTGGGGTGATCACCTGTTGGGAGGTTGAAAAATTCTGAAATAAAGAAGGTGGAGCTGAAGCTTGGTAGCCAAAATGTAAGCCTAGCAGGCTGGTGTAAAACTCGAAAACAGAGCAGGTCCCAAGGAATGGTTAGAAAGTCTGAAATTTGGCTTGTAGTGTGGATGAAAGCACAACTGGCCATGTGTGGTTGAATGGTGTGTCACAGACTGAGTTAGGGACGAGCAATTTAGCAGTTATAGGTAGGGGTGAACAGTGGGGTTTGTTGCTGAAGGCAGGAATGGTGGACAGCTCATGGGGTGAATGAATTATGAATTGAAGCTTTGTCTGATTATGAGGAGGAAGGGAGAAGGAAGAGAAAGGGGTGCCTCTTGGAAAAATAGAAATTATTAACTACTTGGAGGTGGGGGGCTCCACACATAAGAAGAATATTCTTCCCTAAGAGATGAGGGACCCAGAAAGAAGACTGGATTCACCTTTACCAAAGGTGGGGTTGATACTGTCGCTGAAAGTAGGTGTCAGAAAGTCTATCTACTTTCAACTAAAGTTCTTTAAGATGGTAGATCATGCCCCAAATTGAAGAATATTTGCAGGTATTACTATTCCCGTGCAAGGGATGATAGGATCACACACCAAGTGTGTGAAGGCTGTTAGACACCAAGTGCAGTCCAGTATCCTCATTGGACCAGATGACGAAACTGAGGCTGAGGGTTGGACTTACCTGCTCAAGGTCATACAGATATATTTGGTTCAATTCACTCTATATTTTCTTTGTCTTTCTTTTTGTTGAGATGGAGTCTCACTCTGTTATACAGGCTGAAGTGCAATGGTGTGATCTCGGCTCACTGCAACCTCTGCCTCCCGGGTTCAAGCGATTCTCCTGCCTCAGCCTCCTGAGTAGCTGAGATTACAAGCATGCACCACCACATCTGGCTAAGTTTTTGTATTTTTAATAGAGATGGGATTTCACCATGTTGGCCAGGCTGCTCTTGAACTCTTCACCTCAAGTGTTCAACACCGCCTGCCTCCGCTCCCCAAAGTGTTGGGATTACAGGGGTGAGCTACCGCGCCCGGCCAACAAGTTCCCTTTAAATCCATCCTCCCTTCTCTCTGCTGGCGGGCTTTGATATGCCCACCGGGTTTCTCCATTGGCCACTTCGTGTGGCTTCTCGCCCCTTCCAAGATTTCCATCCAATCACCTCTTTCCTGTCTCCCGTTGGGCTTTGGGGAATGTACCATATGGACCGTGCGGGGAGACGGAGAGGACGAAGGGTGTGGCGACAATTTATTTCTTTGCCTTTTGCACATATCCCATGAGATTCCGGCAAGGCTGAGCGTGCAGGTACCAATGGGGTCCCTGAGGACGGGAGCCGCCGTGCCAGTTCCCGAGGTGCACTGAGATCTCTCGCCCCCGAGGCTGGGATCCTGTGGTCCGGCTCGAGGGCCTCAACCCCCGCCCTTCCTTGTGTCCGCCCCTCCCCCGGCTGCGCCGCTGCTCTGGCTGCTACTTACCTCGACCGACGCGGGGGCTGCAGGACAGGCGGTACTGGCCGGTCAAAGGGACGCCGGCGCTGAGGGACACCGCAGCATGAAGCAGAGGTAAGGATGGAGCTTCGGGACTCCGACTCGCGCCAACTGCCCCCGGGGAGCCCCATCCTGCTCGCGCCAGAGCTGGGGGTCTCGGGCCCCGGGCTGGCCCCTGCGGGCGACTCTGGAGCGGGTGGCCCCGCGAGCGGACGTGCGCCGAGTCTCCCGCCCGGGCAGCGCCGAGACCCGGAACCGCCGCGGCGCGGTCGCCTCCTTCCAGCGGCGCTTGTAGCCCTGCGCCCGGCGTGGGGGCCGCGAGCAAGCCCCCGCCCCGCGTGCCCATGTGGTCACCTCCCGCCGGAGGATGCGTGGCCAGGTGCGCCGGCGGGTCGGGAGTTCTGGGGCGGCGGGCGCGGAGAGGCCGCCCGCTTCAGGCGGGAGGCGGAGGAAGGAGGCTTAGCCCTAACCCTTAGCCCGGCGTTGGGCGGGGGTGCTTTTTGGGGCGGGGGAGGTCTCTGTCTTTAGCCGGGTCCGCAGGCTCGCGGCCGAGGCTCCGCCGGATCCTGCCTTCGCGGCCCGGCCCCCGGGGCCACCCGGTCCTGCTGTCCCGGCCTGGCAGTGGCGTGCGCCAAGGGTGGGCTCCTGCGACCCTGGCAGGTAGGTGGCCGAGAGAACCCTGGCGCGCCTTTACATTTGTGAGGGCGGTGGGCGCGGCCTGGCGATGGCAGCCGCCTTCGCCTCTGGTCCCCTTACCTAGCTGCCTTCCGAGCGGTCCGCGCTCTTGGAGGTCTCCCGGGCACATTGGAAATTCCCAGCTTAGAAACCACCTTGAGGAGACCTACACGGAGCCGGGCTTGCCTGGCCTAGCAGAAAGCTGGCCGCTGCCGGGAGCCTCCGCCTGGCATGCGGCACTGGTGAGCCGCCACCCCACTTGCTCAGTAGGTAGCCGGGACGAAGGGGTCTGGCAGGCCCCTCAGGCAAGGCCTCTGTGCCGCATCCCGTTAAGGGGCGGGGACCAGCTCCGTATCTTGGCTGGTTTTTCTGACTCTGAATGCAGAGAAAGTATATCCAAGAGTTCAAACCACATTTGTGTTCTTTTAATGGTGTTTAGTGCGGATGCTAATTGTGATTTATGTGAAATGGGTTGATGCAGACGAATGAAGGTCAACTGTAGACAGGTGGACAGCTTTTTTTTTTTTTTTTCTCTAAGCTTCTTTTTAGTGGGATGTGCATGGAGAGGATAACATTTGAATATCAGGCCACCAATGTGTATTTGGTCCCATCTGACACTTTGCTCCGTAGACAGTCGTTGTACCCCAGGGATGAGGATGAACTAGGTTTTAAGCTGAGAAAGACATCTTCTTACAGTCGCTGCCACCTGCGGTAAAGCTCCGCCTTCTGGTTACCTGGCTGCACACAGGCCAGTTCATTGTGGTTGCCTTCTGCCGTGAGCACATCGCTAGGGCTTCTAGGGGATGCTGTTCATTCCTTATTTGATTGCCAGATGTAATTCTCAGGTCAGCAATACAGCCCCAGATTGTTCGAGTCCTATAGTGAGTTTTTCTTGTGCTCCAGGTTTTAAAACCTGGCGCCCAGGGCGCCATCCCTCCTTCTGGGCCACCCGGCCTTCTGGGCAGGCCTGTGGCTGGGCCCGTGCACCTAGACCAGCCCCATCCCTGGGGACCTCTCCCCTCAGGATTGATGTCCTTCCTGGAGAGAGTCACATGGTGGAGCAGTGAGTCTAGGCTCCTTGTCAAGGGTCTGAGTCTGCAGGCATGCAGGGGCCATGCCTCTCAGGAGGCGGTAGCCCTGCTTGGAGATGAGGGCTCCAGGTATGTCATCTTCCTGGGACTCCTGGGTCCAGTGGGGGATTGGGTCTGGTTGGCCAAGTGCATTGAGCCCACATTGGCCCTGATCCCCTTCTGGCTTTGTGGTTCCTGAGGCTCTTGTCCCTAGCCCAAGCCCAAGCCCATGCCCACGTGCCCATCAAAGAGGCTAGATGAGGCCCCTCCTCCCTGTGGCTGCCCTGAGTGGTAGGCCCCTGGGACTGCGTAGCTCAAAAGGTTGAGCCCTGGGTGTCTGCAGTAGCCAGCTGTGGCCTCCCTCCCGATGCAGAGCCCCTGCCCCTCAGCCATGGATGCTCAGGGACAGGGCCATGGGTCACTATGTGGCTCTTATGGCTCCTTGAGGCCCAGTTCCTGAGGCCACGGTACCAGTGTGGCCCCCGTGGGTGCTGACTGGCAGCTGCAGGCAGGGTAGCAGGTGGGCAGTGGTGAGAATGCCTTCTCCCTACAAGTTCCAGGCCCCGATTCCATGATCCTGGGGGACGACAGCATCCATAGCCTGGACTTTGTGTCGAGCCGAGCCTGGACCTCCCTGACTATGGGCCCGGGGGCCTGCACGCAGCCTACCTGCCATCCCCACTGCTCAGCGCCTCTGATGCCTTCTCATTGCTTTGCCCTCCCTGAGCCTCAAGGCCTCAAGCCGGCAGGGGGGGCACCACGTGGCCCTGCAGCCCCTGTGCTCCGAGGGTGGGCCCCCCATGCCCCACCCTAGCATCTTTGCCCCGCCATGCACTGCACTGCCCCCCCATGCCACGCACTGCCCAACCACAATGGCAGCCTGACCTACAATAGTGTGCTCAACCCTGGCTCGCCTGGTGGCCACGCCTGCCTCTCCCATCCAGCAGTTGGCGTGGCCAGATACCACTCACCCTACCTGCACCCTAGGGCAACGGGCGACTCACCATGGCCCCTGCCCCACAGCTTCAGTCCCGTGCTGGGCCCCCGGCCCTGGGAGCCCTCACCTGTGCTCTACGACAACCTGTCCAAGACCATCATGGCATCCATCCAGGAGTGCAAGGACAGGGAGGAACGTGAGCGCCTGCTGCGCTCCCAGGCCAACTCACTGTTCCGTGACTCAGGCGTCTATGACGCTCCCAGCTCCTACAGCCTGCAGCAGGCCAGTGTGCTGTCCGAGGGCCTCCGAGGTCCTATGCTGTGCTACAGCTCTAGAGATGACCTTGTGGCCTGGCCCAGCTTCGGCGGCGCCCGCAACCCTGCCCTGCAGACGTCACTGTCCTCACTGTCCAGCTCTGTGAGCCGTGAACCGTGGATGTCGTCCTCCTCCCTGCAGGCTGATCAGGCCAGCAGCAACACCCCGGGGCCCCAGCCCAGCAGTGGCTCACACAGGTCACCCGCACGCCAGGGCCTGCCCTCCCCACCCGGCACTCCCCACTCACCATCCTACATGGGCCCCAAAGCTGTTGCCTTTGCTCACACTGACCTCTCAGAGCCACCGCCCTCGCTGACCATGCAGAGGTGGGTGCCGGGAGGTGCGGGTGGGCTTCCTGGCACAGGGCAGCTGTCCAGCCGTCTCCAGGGGCCCTCTTGGCTGGGCACTCATAGGTCATCCCAGGGGCCTGAGCTTTTCTCTGGGGATGGGACAGGGAGGATGCGCCTCACCCTGACTTGAAGGCCTTGGCTAGCCTGTGTGGCTCAGCTCTGAGGATGTCCTGGGCACGCTCTGGGGACAGGGTATGAGAATTTGTGTCCTGATCCCAATGACTTGTTCTTCCAATGCTGGCACAGACCCAGCATGTGGGAGGCCATGGGGCTTTCTCTTTGGGGCCAGTATCACGTGGCAGCCTGGGCCTCCTTCAGGCTGTGGCTCTGGCTTTCTGGGTCACAGTGGCCCTGTCTACCCAGTGCTTTCCCTGGGCCTGCTTTGCTGCATCTCTAGGAGGCTGGGGGTGAGGACATTACCTAGCAGCAGAATGTGCCACCCTGGGCGGCCAGGCCCTGGCCCTCCCTGTGGGACATAGTTCTAGGAAGCAGGGGCTTCCCTGCTCATAGGTGGGGAAACTGAGGACTGGAGAAAGCAGGCTGGCTCCAGGCACCCAGCAGGTTGGTAACTGAGAAAGCAGGGTCAGCTGGCTTGCAGGCCCAGGCCCAGGTAGGAGAACTGCATACCTGTTGGGGCCAGGACCCATGCCGTGGACGCATGGTGTCCTCATGGCATGTGTCGTCTGTCACCCCATCTGGGCCTGGAAACCTCAAGCACAGGCTCAGCTGTTTCCTGTTGTCAGATGCGGCCCCAGGGGGAGAGCCCAGCCCCACCCAGGCCAGCCCAGGCCACTTGGCCACAAAGGGGCTGAGAGCACAGCAGTCCAGCCCTGAGGAGGCCTCCCCTACCCCACAGGGTAGGAGTCTGTTCAGCTTTTGTGGAGTTGGGGAGGAGGCTGCCATTGGGAGTGATGAGTGGGGAGCCCGAGACCTAGAAGTGGGCAGCATTGCAGCCAGGCAGGGATCGCAGCCCGGGGACAAAGGGCTCTCGCCTCGAGAAAGTTTAAGCAGCAAGGATAGAGCTGCTGTTGGTCAGCGCTGGTGGGCAGGAGGGCAGCCCCTCATTTTCCTGAGAGAGAGCAGGAATGAGGCCAGGCAGAGTGGCCGGCCGGGCTCCCAGTACAGAGCAGGGCAGGGGCTCCATTCAATGCCCACCTGGCTGCCCCATGCTCTCTGGCCAGTGCTGCCTAGGGACCCAGGGACTCCGGAGTGTGGTGGCAGTTCTGATGATACCTGTCTGTCCTGAGATGGCACAGCCACTCCCCAGGCAGGCTCTGCATCTCCCTCCTACTTTCTGGGTGAACCCTCCGAGCCTAGAGGGCAGGGACTGCCCGGGTCCCCATGACATGGCTACACCAGTCCACGTCTGCGTCATCTCTGTCCTGCTGCCTCCTCCGTCCTCTGTCCCCGTGTTCGTGTGTTCACCGTATGCATGTGTGTATGTGCTTGTTCTGATGCAGGGACCACCCTCAGCTGAAGACTTCGCCAGGTAAGCTTAATGGGCAGTTCCTGGGCCTGGCCCGGCTGGGACCTGCCACAGGACCCCCAGGGCCCTGTGCCACATCTACATGGCACACGCTGGTTAAGAAGGTGTCTGGCATGGGTGGGACCATGTACGAGATCTCGGTGTGAGGACTGACCGCCACCCATCCGCCATGGTGCCACGGGGACCAGGACCCCGCAGCGCACCCCCCCTCCCCACCAACTTCTCTGCCCCAGGGACCCAAGGCCACCCCAGCCTGGTGTGGGCCCATCAGTGGGAGAGAGTGCCACACTGCCACAGCTTGCCCCAAGCACTCTGCCTGCCCATCCACTCATCTGCCCATGGGGAAGTCGGCTCACTGGGCCAAGGGCCACTGGGCTGGTCTGTGTCTGGGCCTGTCCCATGGCTGGGGCAGTGAGGGGGCCCAGTCAGCCTCTTTGGGGCACCTTCTCTCAGCCAGGCTTGGCCCACTGCCATCACCCATGCACCCCAGGTCATCGCCAGGCCAGCCCCCAACGGTCCCCTTACGGATGGGTCCCAGAGATTGACAGAGGCACCCAGGGCCCCCACCATCCTTCTGATAGAGCCTGTGGGTTCCTGGACCGAGTGTCCCCAGCCAGGCTACTCCTAACCCATTGCCTTTCACGGACCCCACTGGAAGCTTGTAGCTTGGCAAGGCCGATGCTTCTGCTCTGGCTTGCTCTGGGTGGTGGTGGATAGGTGGACAGATGGCCAGCCATGTGTCAGTGCTCCGGCCATCGCCGTCCCTTTCATCAAAGCCTGAACTTTTGTTTATGCTCTTATGGGAGGCAATGGAGCAGGTGGGAGCAGGCACTGGGGTGATGCTGCCACGGGGCGTGTGACATCCAGAGCCCACTCCCCAGCCCTCAGGCCCTCCCTGCCAAACTGGAGAACCCCGCCCCAAGGCATGCCACGTCCCCAGCCCCGGCCTGGCTGTGGTGCTCACGCCATGGGAAAGCACACTGGGGAAGGGTCAGTGCTTCCCTTGGTGTCAGGGACCTGAGATTAAGTTCACAACAGCGTCCACTTGTGTTGTTTCTGTCTTATGTTTTTATATCTACATCTGTATATCTATAATTTTATTAAAAAAGAAAAAGTTATTTTGATTCTTTCCTCGGGCAAGGCCAGGGCTGTTTCTGCGGACTTGGGCTGAGTCAGAGGCTTGGGAGGAGGGGGTGGCCGATGGTCTGTGGCTGGGAAGTGTGAGGGTTTCTCGCCTTGGGTCTGCATCAGTTCTGGCAGTGACAGGGTGTTTGGGGAAAAGACTTGGGTCTGCCACTGCCCACAGCATAATCCCAGGAACCCAAGAGCTTGGGGAGATGAAATGGGGGTGCATAGGGGCCACCTGCTGGCTCAGGGCCCTGTAGGGCCTGCTGAACCTGCTGGAACTCTCCTGCCTGCCAAATGCCAGGGGCAGCGCTGAGGGAGTGTGAGGGGTGCACAGCTGTTCGGGTCTGAGACATCCTGGGCTGGAGCTATCTCAATGCGGGAGGAGTGTGAGCTCTAGGGCCCCGAAGCTGGCGCCGTGCTGACCAACTTTCTGCTGCTCTCTCACGGATGCCACGGCCCACAGGGGGTGGATTGGCACCTGCACCCGTGGATGGGGGTGGCGTGGCCAGCCTTGGGTGCCTCCTGGGCTGCACCTGTGCTACCTTGGCCACCCGGAGGACCACCCACCACTGCGGGCCCCCTGGAGCCTGGTCGCCGGGGCACCCCCATGCGGGGCCATGTGCTGCCTGCCCTTGGCTGCCTCCAGTCTTTTCCCCAGCCTCTCCGGGCCCCGGGCCCTAGCAGGATGACAAGTAGGTGGCTCTGGGGTCCGGGACAGTCCAGCTGGGGCCCAGGAGGTCAGACTGTCATGGATCCTGGAGCAGGGCTGGGGGTGGGCTGGGCTCTCTGCTCCACCAGCCACAGCTTGACAGACTCCCAGCCTGCCAGTGCCCGAGACCCTGTGTCCATGTGACCTCAGGGAGTCTCCCACCTGCTGCAGGGGGCCCAGCACCCCACAGGGGGCAGCCCCATTGCTGTGGGGACCAGCATGACCTTTGCCCAGCCTCCCTGCCCAACCAACCTCTTTAGACTAAGCCACTTCCTCCTCTAGGAGCCCAGGCCTCCATGGATTCGGCTGGGTGGGGGGGTCTCAGGTTGCCCCCGAAGGTCTCTGCACTCCTCCTTCCCTTCCCCTGACACATGAACAGATGACTTAACTTCCTGGAGCCACCAGCCTGGTGAGCCATTGGCCCCTGCCTGCCACCAAGGTCCTGTGGTCATGGCCAGCTCTGCCTGAGCCCCACTGGGGCTGCCTGCACCCAGAGATGATGCTGCTGGGAGCTCAGAGGGCCCGAGGCCCAAGTCCTGTGTCCTCTAGCAGTGGTACAGCCTATGGCAGTGTGGCATCCCGGCCAGCCCTTCTCCAGCACAGGGTCCCTGTCCCTGGTTTACCTTGGGCTGCGGCTCTATTTCTCCCATTTGGGGATGAGAAAGCCACAAAACCATTCTCTGTTGTTCTTAAGGGTACCCCTGCTAATTAATTCCCCAGATACAATTTTTGGTGTTGATCTCCACCGTTCTGTCTACCAGTGTGGCCCCCTGGACTGGACAGGGCCCTGGGTTGGGGAGGTGACAGGACCTGGGCAGGGTGGGTGGTGGCCAGGAAGGGAGGGGGGGTTGCATGAGGGGCATGAGGTCAGTGGATCAGCAGGTTCAGTGCTGAAAACCTGACCTCTGAGGTCCCCGGGAGGGCCTGGCCCAGGGGGCAAGACCTGAGGACCCCCCAGTCCTTACTGCTATTGCTTTTCAGTGGAGACCCTCCTAAGATGCCTTGGGGGTTGAGAGCCCTGTGCAGAGGGGCTGCCTTCTGGAGGGCAGGTGGGATGTGGGGTGGGAAGCCAGCCCTAAGCTGGGGTCTCCACCCTGAGGGACCCTCGCTGCCGTATCGTCCCGGTGTCCCTTCCCCAATTTCCACAGAGACGTGCTCACCGGCTACATATGTCATGATTCTATGTCCAGCCACAGGCCCAACCCTCAGGACAGACCCTGCCTCCACCCTTCTCTGCAGCTTCTGGCAGGGATGGTGCACAGTGGTGCCGTGTGCAGGGGGCTGGTGCAGCCACCGGGCATCTGGGGCAGCACTGGTCGCCTGGCCACCTCCTCGCTGGGGCCACTGGGCCTCCGGCCTAGAAGGACAGGAAGCCATCCACCTCAAGGCACAGGAGGGGATCCAGCAGGGCCCGGAGCTTCCAGACGGTGGCACGGCTCAGCAGGGGCGGCACCAGTCCCTCGAAGGGCCTGGGGTTCACCATGTACACATAGGCAACCAGCAGGGTGCCCAGCAGCAGCCTCAGGATCAGCAGCCTATGGGCAGCGACAGTCAGGGCCAGGGACACGCAGGGGGCCTGGGGTCTGGGCTCTGCCACACAGTCACCTACCAGAGCTGGCCTGCCAGGCCCTTGGAGCTTTCCAGCTTTGGCCTCCCTTTCTTTTCGGGAGGGGAGCCCAGCCCGAGGGTCCAGGCTGCGGGCAGGGATCCCTGGTTTGGGAAACCCTCCTCAGACAGGGCTCCCCCCACCGCAGCCCTGGCCCCTTCCTCCTGGACAGGCTCCTGCAGCCACTTTGCAGATGCTCCCCACCCTGGACCTGTTCTGCTGGAGCTCATTTTTCCCCCTCGCCCAAGCAGGGTGCTGGGAGGGGGGCTGGTCTCCGGACCCAGAGTGGGGCATGGGGGGCTCACTGCCATGCTCGCCACCTGTGGCTCCTTCCTGGCCTGAGTGTGGCACTGGGCCCATTCCCTGCAGAGGCCTCACTGTCAGGACCCCATGCCCTCCACCCCCAGCCTGGCACCCACCCCTGGCTCAGTGCTATGGAGGTGGGGGGGGGGTCAAGGATGTATCTGCCTTGTCCTGACCAGGACCCCTTCTGAGACCCTGCTCAGTTGGCCCAGCCCCTGACCCTGTGTTACCTGAGAATCCCCAGCTGGATGTTCTCCATCTGGTCCAGCATGCCCCAGATGTCCTTCTTGAGGTTCTGGGGGCCAGAGGAGGTAAGCACATTAGGCCCCTGGCCCTGCCCTCCCCGGCCTCTCGCCCACCGGGCCCCATCCTTCTGGGTGCTGCCCTGTGGGGACCTACCAGGAACCCAATGGCCTGGTTGTTCAGGGCCATGGGCATCTCAGGCACGTTGTCCCATGCCTGGAAGAAGGTGGGGTCATGCCTGAGGAACAGAACCCACTGGGAGGGCCGGCAGCACCCCTCCCCCTCAGCCAGGCGGACACCTCTCTGATGACCATCTTCTTCCTCTCAAAGCACAGGCGGATCTGCTGCAGCTCGTTCTGAGGGTGGGGCCCAGGGTGGGCTTGGGCAGCATCAGCAGGGTGGCTGGTACCTCCCCGCTGGGCCCTCTGGCCTGCTGCATGAAGACCTCCCTCCCTAGTGAACCCCTCAGGCCCACCTGGAGTGTTGCATGAAGCTTCCTCCCCCCCACAGCCCCTCCCCCAGGCCCACCTGGGACTGCTGCATGAAAGCCTTTTGCCCCTGGGACAGCTGCCGCCACAGCAGCTGCAGAGGTGCCCTGTTCCCCAAGGGCTGCGTGCCAGCCAGGTCGGGGGGCTGTGGGAGAGCCCCCAGATCAGCCCCAAGGCTGTGGGCTAGTGGGGCATTGGCTGCATGGGATCCCTGGGCCCTGTACTTACCCAGGCCAGAGCAGTGCAGCTTGAGTGTTCGGGACACAGGGGCAGGAACTGCTGCCCTGGCCCCAGGAGGGCCCCCAGCTGCTCCCGAAGGTCCTGGTTCTGCCTTTTCTGGGGTGGGGGGCAGAGAGAGGGGACTGCCTGTCATGGCCACTCCTGGGGCTGGGGCTGGGGCAGGGGCAGGGGCAGGGGTGTGGGCAGGGGCAGGGGTGCCAGGTGATAGGTGGGTGCTCACCAGGCTGTGGTTCTCCTGCTCCAGGAAGGACTGTTCTGCAGAGCCCAGAGGCCCACACTGAAGCTGGGACAGGGCTGCCTTGGGCAAGGCCAGGGCCCCTCCCTCCGGTGACAGGGGTGGGCATGGGCAGGGTCTGAGCCCCAAACCAGTGAATCCCCCATGCCTGGGAGCCCCCTGGTTCGACCCTGGGTGCAGGGGCCAGCCCCACCCGAGCCCTGACTCCAGGTCTCCTTGTCTCAGCCCCTCAGGGTTTCTCGCTCTCTGCTCCTCACTGGACAGAAAAGATCCTGGCAGCCTCGCCCTCCACCCTGGGTCCCCTCCCCCCTCCCCCCACCCCTGGGACTGGGTAAGGTCTCTGGGACTGCACTGAGTGAGCAGAGGAGATGGGGCCCAGGCAGGGCCACCCTACAAATCCCTGTCAGTGCTGGTCCAGGCCTCCATGACTGCTGGAGGCTGCGGTTGGGGGACACTGAGGGTGGGGGTGGCTGGAGGGGCCCTGGGTTTTCAGCCCCTCCATCCCTCCCTGCAACCCCTCTTGACCCCAGGTCCAGGCTCTGGCCTGACCCGACCTGCTGCCCTTTATTGAGGGCTCTGGGTGACCCACTGGCTCCCAGTCACAAAGGCCTGGGTGCAGCCAGGGAGGTCACAGTGGGCCCCTTCCACCTGGTCCTGAAGCTGCCCCGCCTGATGACCTCACTGCCTCTGATGCGCTGACCCACCATGTGAGTTTTTTTCTTTCTTTCTTTTTATGGGAAAGGGCCTTGCTCTGTCACCCAGGCTGGAGTGCAGTGGCACAATGGTGTCTCATTGCAGCCTCCAATCCCTGTGCTCAGGCAATCCTCCCATCTGAGCCTCCCAAGTAGCTAGGACTACAGGTGTGTGCAACCATGCCCCGCTAATTTTTAAATTTTTTGCAGAGATGGGGGGGTCTCCCTGTGTTGCCCAGCTGGTCTCAAACTCCTGGCCTCAAGCGATCTCTTGCCTCAGGCTCTGAAAGTGTTGGGATTACGGACATGAGCCACTGCACCCAGCCTGGTTATTTTTCTTAAGATGTAAAACAGATAATACACACACAGTGTGGATTCAAAAAATACCAAACAATAAAAATGGCACCCAAGCCTTTCCCACTTCTATCTCCTGTCCCTGCAGCCAGGAGCCGCCTCTTTAAGCTCCTCCTGGAGGTGGGCTGCCATCCCCTGCCCCTCATCCCCACGGAAGAGGTCATTCTGTAGCCCAGCTTTTATTTTCACCTAATGTATCTCTGAGGTTTTAAAACATTCTTTTCTAGCTATGTATTGAACATTTATTTTATGCCAGATCCAGTACATGCCATTGTTATCCTCTGTTTACAGGTGGGGAAGCTGAGGCAAGAAGCCCTTTAGTCACTTGCTGAAGGCCACGCTGTTACCCGTGGGACCGGATTTGGGCAGCCGAAGAGCACTCATCCGACAGTGGGGCCAGATTCACGCCCCGAGCCCATTCCCTCCTGCTCCCTGGTGCTCCTCATGCCATCGGCCCCACTGCCTCTCACTGCCCATGAGTCCCTGTGCCCGTGTCCTCCTTCTTGAACCCCTCAGCCCTCAGTTAATCCTCAGAAAGCTGGCTCAGAGAAGTCCTTGTGTGGTAGGAACAGAGCTGTTCCCTCCTCTCCCAGTGTCCTGGCCCCGCTGCAAGGTGACTTTGCCTCCTACATCAAGAGGCAGGTCCCAGTCTCCACCCCTGGGCTATGGGCTGGCCTGGGAAGCACTTGGCCAATGGGCTCCTAAGCTGCTGTGGGCAGAGGTTGGCACAACACTTGTGTGCTGGGTCTGGACCTCTCTTGCTTGGCTCTGCGGACTGTCTTCCCTGCAAGAGGCCTGGGCTGGGCTGCAGGATGAGAGGCCATGGGGCAGGAGAGGCTTCTGTTGTCCTGGCCGGTCCCCAGCTGCCTGAAGATGGGTGGACAAGCTGAGCGAGAACCCCAGAGAACTGGCCCATGTGGCAGGAAAGTTGCCGGCCATGTACCACCAAGCCCCGGGCTGTCATGGTTGTTTTGCTGCTGAGTTTTGGAGTGGTCTGTGACGTGGGAGGAGACATTGAGAGACCTTGCCAGGCACGGTGGCTCATGCCTGTAATCCCAGCACTTTGGGAGGCCGAGACAGGCAGATCATGAGGTCAGGAGATCGAGACCATCCTGGCTAACACAGTGAAACCCCATTGTTGCGGGAAGTCAGGGACCCCAAACAGAGGGACTGGCTGAAGCCGAGGCAGAAGAACATAAATTATCAAGATTTCATGGACATTTATTCTCAAAATTAATACTTTTATAATTTCTTATGCCTGTCTTTACTGCAGTCTCTGAACATAAATTGTGAAGATTTCATGGACGTTTATCACTTCCCCAGTCAATACTCTTACAATCTCCTGTCTTTAATCTCTTAATCCTGTCATCTTCATAAGCTTAGGATGTATGTCGCCTCAGGACCCTGTGATGATTGCGTTATCTGTACAAATTGTTTGTAAAACATATGTTTGAACAATATGAAATCTGGGCACCCTGAAAAGGAACAGGGTAACAGCAGTTTTCAGGGAACAAGGGAGATAACCATAAGGTCTGACTGCCTGCAGGGCCGGGCAGAACAGAGTCATATTTTTCTTATTGCAGAAAGCAAATAGGAGAAATATTGTTGAATTCTTTTCCCAGCAAGGAATAACCCGGGGAAAGGAATGCATTCCCAGGGGTAGGTCTATTGACGGCCGCTCTGGGAGTGTCTGTCTGATGCGGTTGAAGATAAGGGATGAAATACGCCCTGGTCTCCTGGACTACCCTCAGACTTGCCAGGATTAGGAAATTTGAGCCTGGTGAATTCTAGTCAGACCGGTTGTCTGCTCTTGAACCCTGTTTCCTGTTAAGATGTTTATCAGTGACAATTTGTGCCCAGTGGGACATGGAACCTCATCAGTAATTCTAATTTTGCCCTCGCCTTGTGATCTGGCTCTGCCTCTCTGCCCTTGTGATCTTTTATTGCTCTTGGAAGCATATGATCTTTTGACCCACTCCCTATTCATACACCCCTCCCCTTTTGAAATCCCTAATAAAAACTTGCTGGTTTTGCAGCTCAGGTTGCCATCACGGTCCAACAATATGTGATGACACCCCCAGAAGCCCAGCTGTAAAATTTCTCTCTTTGTACTCTCTGTTTCTCAGACCAGCTGACACTTAGGGAAAATAGAAAAGAACCTACGTTTAAATATTGGGGATGGGTTCCCCCGATACCTTGTCTCTACTAAAAATACAAAAAATTAGCCAGGCGTGGTGGTGGGCACCTGTAGTCTCAGCTACTCGAGAGGCTGAGGCAGGAGAATGGCATGAACCTGGGAGGCAGAGGTTGCCGTGAGCCGAGATTGTGCCACTGCACTCCAGCCTGGGTGACAGAGCGAGACCCCATCTCAAAAAAAAAAAAAAAAAAAAAAAACAAGAGAGGCCTCACAGGACTAGAAGCATCTTACCCTGACCTCACACCTGCTGGACATTGGGCTGAGGAGAGAATCGGGGAAGAGGGCATTTTCCCACAGGACTGAAAGGCCAGTCGTGGTTCTTGGTGGTGAGAGCTAGCCAGGCCGCTGGCCTTCTCCCCTGAAGCCTGCAGGGTCCCTTCTGATCCCTGCACCACTGGGGGTCACACCAACTGTGGGTGTTTCCTCACCGCGCTGGGCACTTGGTAAGCACGTTCTGCCTTGAGACCTGGCATTTCTTTGATAACATTTCTTCTCGTTTCCTGCTCATTCTGGAACTCCTGTCAGTCAGATGTTGGGCCTTTTGAATAGATCCTGTGAGTCTTCTTTCTACCTTTGCTTATAGATAAGACTTTCCTTGGATCCAAACACACACACTCACTCTCTCTCTCTGCTTTTTAAAAAATTGGTTTTGGGGCTGGATGTAGTGGCTTACACCTGTAGTCCCAGCACTTTGGGAGGCTGAGGCAGGCAGATCACTTGAGGTCAGGAGTTCCAGACCAGCCTGGCCAACATGGTGAAACCCCGTCTCTACTAAAAATATAAAAATTAGCTGAATGTGGTGGTGTGCACCTGTAATCCCAGCTACTCAGGAGGCTGAGATAAAAGAATTGCTTGAACCCGGGAGGCAGAGGTTGCAGTGAGCCGAGATCATGCCACTGCACTCCGCTCCAGTCTGGGTGACAGAGCGAGACTTCGTCTAAAAAAAATAAAAAATGAAATCTAGGTGGAGGCTGCCATGCCTTCATAGCTCTTGCATTCTGTGTGCCTGCAGAATTAACACTACAAGGACGCCACCAAGCTTTATGGTTTATGTATTCCAGAGCAACTGGTCAAGCTGAGCCTGGGGCCCTTTGAGTTGGGGTTAGATTGTCCTGTACTGGAATTCAGGAAGCAAGAGTCCCAAGGCATCCCTGGGCTGCAAATCCATGGAGAGTGCTCTGGGCCCATCCTACCATTCTATCCTCTTACTACTGTAGGCCAGTGATGCAAGGGGCAGCCTTGAAGATCTCTGCAATGCCTTCAGGGTTTTTCTCCTGTTGTCCTGATGATTAGCACCTGGCCACCTTCTAGCATACTAATCTCCATAGCAAAAGGTATCTGGGACACACCCTTGGTATTCTCTCCTGAATGACTTTTTCACTCACACTGAGAGTTTTCCAAATCTTTCTGCTTTGCTTTCCTTTTGATTTTAAATTCTGTCATTAAGTAATTTTTTTTCCCTCACAAAGCTTAACATAAGCAATATAAAAGGAGCCATGCGTGGCCGAGCACAGTGGCTCATGTCTGTAATCCTAGCATTTTGGGAGGCCAAGGCAGGAGAACTGCTTGAGTCCAGGAGTTCAAGACCAGCCTGGGCAACACAGTGAGACATTGTCTCTCTCTCTCTTTTTTTTTTTTTAAGTAGACTGAATGCTTTGCTGCTTAGATATTTCTTCTGCCAGATAACCTAATTCATTGCTCTTAGGTTGTGAGTTCCATAAAGCCCTCTGGCATGGACAAAATCCAGCCAAGTTCCTTGCCAATTTATAACAAGGATGGTCTTTATTCCAGTTTCCAATACCTTATTTATCTTTCTGTCTGAGACCTCATCAGAGTGGCCTTTACTGTCCATATTTTTTTTCTTTTTTTTTTTGAGATGAAGTCTCACTCTTGCCCAGGCTAGAGTGCAATGGCACAATCTCAGCTCACTGTAACCTCCGCCTTCTGTGTTCAAGCAATTCTCCTGTCTCAGGCTCCCAAGTAGCTGGGATTACAGGCGTGTGCCACCATGGCCAGCTAATTTTTTTGTAATTTTATAGAGATGGAGTTTCACCATGTTGGCCAGGCTGGTCTCAAACTCCTGACCTCAAGTGATCCACCCAGCTCAGCCTCCCAAATTGCTGGGATTATAGGTGTGAGCCACTGTGCCTGGCCTACTGTGCATATTTCTTTTTTTCTTTTTTCTTTTCTTTTTTGAGACAGAGTCTTACTCTGTTGCCCAGGCTGGAGTGCAGTGGTGCGATCTCGGCTCACTGCAACCTCTGCCTCTCAGGTTCAAGCGATTCTCCTGCCTCAGCCTCCTGAGTAGCTGGAATTACAGGCACCCACCACTACACCTGGCTAATTTTTGTGTTTTTAGTAGAGACGGGTTTTTACCATAATGGCCAGGCTGGTCTCAAACTCCTGACATCAGGTGATCCACCCACCTTGGCCTCCCAAAGTGCTGGAATTACAAGCGTGAGCCACCGTGCCCAGCCCCTACTGTCTATATTTCTAGTAGAATTCTAGTCATGACCATTTAAATAATCTCTAGGAAGTTTCAGACTTTCCTTAGTCTTCTTGCCCTCTTCTGAGACCTCACCAGAATTACCCTTAACGCTCATTTCATGGTAATACAGGTTTTTTCTAGTCCGCTCCTTCAAATCCTTCTAGCCTCTACCCTTTTTCCAGTTCCAAAGCTTCTTTCACAATTTCAGATATTTATTGTAGCAACAACGCCACTTCTCAGTGACAGATTTATCTTAGTCCATTTTCTGTTGCTATAACTGAAGAGCTGAGACTGGGTAATTTATAAACAAAAGAAATTTATTTCTTATAGTTCTGGAACTGGGAAGTCCAAGGTCAAAGGGTTGCATCTGTTGAGGGCCTTCTTGCTGTTGGGGACTCTGCAGAGTCCTGAGGCAGCATAGTGAGAGGGCTCATGAGAGAGGGCCAAACTAGCTTTTTATAACATACACACTCTGATAGCTAATCCCCTCCAATGATATCCTGTTAATTCATTAATACATTCATGAGGGCAGAACCTGCATTACCCATCACCTCTTAAAGGCCCCACCTTTCTTTTTTCTGAGACAGGATCTGGCTCTGTTGCCCAGGCTGGAGTTCAGTGGCGCAATCATGGCTCACTGCAACCTCAGCCTCCCAGGGTCAAGCAATACTCCCACCTCAGCCTAATGAGTAGCCGAGACCACAGGCCCATGCCACCACACCCAGCTAATTGTTTTTGTATATTTTGTTTCACTATGTTGCCCAGACTGGTCCCAAACTCCTGAGCTCAAGCCATCCACCCATGTCAGCCTCCCAAAGCGCTAGGATTACAGGCGTGAGCCACAGTGCCTGCCCCTGCCCTGTTTTGTTTTTGTTTTTGTTTTTGAGATAGGATCTCACTCTGTCACCCAGGCTGGAATGCAGCAGTGTGATGATGGCTCACTGCAGCCTCAAACTTCCAGGCCCAAATGATCCTCCTGCCTCAGCCTCCCGAGTAGCTGGTGTTACCGGAAAGGGGTCCAAATCCAGACCTCAAGAGAGGGTTCTTGGATCTTGCACAAGAAAGAATTTGAGGTAAATCCATAAAGTAAAATGAAAGCAAGTTTATTAAGTAAGTAAAGGAATAAAAAAATGGCTACTCCATAGGCAGAGCAGCAGCATAGCCTGCTCAATCTGATTCGACTTATTTATTTATTTATTTATTTATTTATTTATTTATTTATTTATTTATTTATTTATTTTGAGACAGAGTCTCACTCTGTTGCCCAGGCTGGAGTGAAGTGACGTGATCTCAGCTCACTGCAGCCTCTGCGGTTCAAGTGATTCTCCTGCCTCAGCCACCCAAGTAGCTGAGATTACAGGTGTGCACCACCATGCCCAGCTAATCTTTGTATTTTTAGTAGAGACAGGGTTTCGACTTCTCCAGGCTGGTCTTGAACTCCTGACCGAAAGTGCTCTGTCCACTTCAGCCTCCCAAAGTGCTGGGATTACAGGCATGAGCCATCGCACCCAGCCTATTTCTTGATTATATGCTAAACAAGGGGTGGATTATTCATGAGTTTTCCAGGAAAGGGGTGGACAATTCCTGGAACTGAGGGTTTCTCCCCCTTTAAGACTATATAGGGTAACTTCTGGACATTTTCATGGGATTTGTAAGTTGTCATGGCACTGGTGGGAATGTCTTTTAGCATGCTAATACATTATAATTAGCATATAACGAGCAGTGAGAACAACCAGAGGTCACTTTCATTGCCGTCTTAATTTTGGTGGGTTTGGCAGTCTTCTTTACCTAATCCTTTTATCAGCAAGGTCTTTGTTACCTGTACCTTGTGCCAACCTCCTATCTCATCCTGTGACTAAGAATTCCTGGCCAGGCGCCGTGGCTCACACCTGTAATCCCAGCACTTTGGGAGGCTGAGGTCGGTGAATCAGAAGGTCAGGAGTTAGAGACCAGCCTGACCAACATGGTGAAACCCTGTCTCTACTAAAAATACAAAAAAATTAGCCAGGCGTGATGGTGTGCACCTATAATCCCAGCTACTCAGGAGGCTGAGGCAGGAGAATTGCTTGAACCTGGGAGGTTGGGGTTGCAGTGAGCCGAGATCGTGCCATTGCACTCCAACCTGGGCAACAGAGCGAGACTAGGTCTCCAGAAAAAAAAAAAAGAATTCCTAACCTTTTAGGAATGCAGCCCAGTAGGTCTCAACCTTATTGTACCCAGCCCTTATTCAAGATGGAGTTGCCCTGGTCCAAATGCCTCTGACAATGGGAGTACAGGCATCCACCACCATGCCTAGCTAAGGCCCCATCTCTTAATACTGTTACATTGGGGATTCTGTTTCCAACACGTGAACTTTTTGAGGACACATTCAAATCATTGCATGGGAAAGCATCCAGTCTTTTCTGCATTAAGTATGTTAGCTGTAGGCTTTTCATAGATGCCCTTTATCACTTGAGGGAGCTCCCTTCTATTCCTACTTCATGTGTGTTTTTGTCAATGTTAGAGGTTGTCAAATGCTTTTTCTGCATCTATAGAGATGATTGTGTAGTTTTTATAATTTATGCTATAGATATTATGTGTTGTAAAAATTGATGTTTGGATGCTTAGCAAACTTGGCATTCTGTGACATAACCCACTTGGTCATGCTGTATACGTTGTTGGGTTCTAGCCCTTTATTTATTTATTTATTTTTTGAGACAGAGTCTCGCTCTTTCGCCCAGGCTGGAGTGCAGTGGCTCCATCTCGGCTTACTGCAACCTGCGCCTCCCAGGTTCAAGTGATTCTCCTGCTTCAGCTTCCTGAGTAGCGAGGATTAGAGGCACCCACCACCATGCCCAGTCTAGCCCATTTTAAAATTGGGTAGTCTTCTAATTATGAGTTGTAATATTTACTTGTATATTGTGGATACAAGTCCTTTATTAAATATATTATTTGAAAATACTTTCTCCCAGGTTTTTCTTTTCATCATTTTATAAATGAGTCTTGGCCGGGCACAATGGCTCATGCCTGTAATTCCAGCTCCTTGGGAGGCTGAGGCAGGAGAATCGTTTGAACCTGGGAGACAGAGGTTGCGGTGAGCCGAGATTGCACCATTGCAGCCTGGGCAACAAGCGCAAAACTCTGTCTCAAAAAAAAAAAAAAAAATTTAGCTGGGTGTGATGGCATGCGCCTGTAATCCCAGCTACTCAGGAGGCTGAGGAAGGAGAATCACTTGAACCCAGGAGGTGGAGGTTGCAGTGAACCAAGATCGTGCCCCTGCACTCCAGCCTGCAGGACGGGAGTGAGATTCCATCTCAAAATAAATAAATAAATAAATAAATCTTTTTCAGAACAAAAGTTTTTCATTTTGTTGGAGTCCAATTTATCATTTTTTTTCTGTTATGGATAATTTTTTTGTTGTCATGTCTAAGAACTTTGACTAACCCAAGATCACAAAAATTTTCTGCTGTGTTTTCTTCTAGAGATGTTATAGTTGCTGTACTTAAGTATAGGTCTGTGATTAATTTTTAGCTCATTTTTCTGTATATTTTGAGATAACAGTGTAAATTCATCCTTCTGCATTTTGATACCCAGCTGTCTCAGAAGGATTTGTTGAAAAAACTATTTTACTTATCAAATTGCCTGACACTTTGTCAAAAATCAGTTGACCATAAATGTAAGGGTTTATTTCTGGACTCTTGATATTGTCCCATTGATCTATGTCTAGCTTTTCACCAGTACCACATAGAGCTTTATAGTAAGGTTCGAATTTGGATTGTGTACATTTCCCCAACTGTTCTTCATACAGTTTTTTTTTTTGGCCCACCTCAGCCTCCCAAAGTGCTGGGATTTTAGGTGTGAGCCACTGTGCCCAGCCCATCCTTTTACTTTCAATCTAGCTATGTCATTACATATACAATGAACTGCCTTTTACACAGTATATATTTGGATAATTTTTTTTTTTTTTGAGACGGAGTCTTGCTCTGTTGCCCAGGATGGAGTGCAGTGGCACCATCTTGGCTCACTGCAACCCAGGTTCACACCATTCTCTTGCCTCAGCCTCCCGAGTAGCTGGGACTACAGGCGCCCGCCACCACGTCTGGCTAATTTTTTGTATTTTTAGTAGAGACGGGGTTTCACCATGTTAGCCAGGATGGTCTCAATCTCCTGACCTCGTCATCTGCCCACCTCAGCCTCCCAAAGTGCTGGGATTACAGGTGTGAGCCACCACGTCAGGCCATATTTGGATAATTTTTTATCCACTCATTCAATATCTGTCTTTTAATTGATATATTTAGACCACTTACATTTAAAGTAATTATTGATGTGGTCAGGCTCAAGTCTGCCAGTTTATTATGTGTCTTTTTGTTTTATCCCTCTGTTTATCATTATGTTTCTTTTTACTTGCCTTTGTGTGGATTATTTAAACATTTTTTAGAGTTCCAGTTTGATCCGTTTCATTGGTGCAAAAGTAATGCTGGTTTTTGCCATTGGTTTTGGTTTTAATGTAATGCCGTTACATTAAAAGTAATGGCAAAAACTGGCCAGGTGGGGTGGCTCACACCTGTAATCCCAGCACTTTGGGAGGCCAAAGCAGGTGGATCACTTGAGGTCAGGAGTTCAAGACCATCTTGGCCAAAATGATGAAACCCTGTCTCTACTAAAAAATACAAAAAAGAAAAAAATCAGCTGGGCATGGTGGCACACACCTGTAGTCCCAGCTATTCGGGAGGCTGAGGCACAAGAATCACTTGAACCCAAGAGGCAGAGGTTGCAGCGAACGAATATTGCACCACTGCACTCCACCCTGGGAAACACAGCAAGACTCCGTCTCAAAAAACAAAAAGGAATGGCAAAAACCACAATTACTTTTGTATCAAGCTAATATTTATAATGTTTTTTGAGTGTATTGCATTGTATAGCTTGCTTAGTGATTGTTCTAGGCATTACCATATATTTATATAATTCATCACAGCCTAGTGGTATCAAAGTTCCAATCTGAGTGAAGTGTAGAAACCGTACTTCCCAATTAGGTCTCTTAATGCTCCCATTTTTAAAGTATAATTGCCTTAAGTATTTCCTCTACATACATTGTGCACCACATCAGAAGGGTATGATAGCTTTTGCTTCGGTGATAAAATATAATTAAAAATCACCAACTGGCTGGACGCGGTGGCTCACACCTGTAATCCCAGCACTTTGGGAGGCCGAGGGGGATGGATCACAAGGTCAGGAGATCGAGACCAACCTGGCCAACATGGTGAAATTCCATCTCTACTAAAAATACAAAAATTAGCTGGGCATGGTGGTGCATGCCTGTAATCCCAGCTACTCGGGAGGCTGAGGCAGGAGAATTGCTTGAACAAGGGAGTCGGAGGTTGCAGTGAGCCGAGATCATGCCACTGCGTTCCAGCTTGGTGACAGAGTGAGATGCCATCTCAAAAAAAAAAAAAAAAATCATGAACTGAAGGATAGTTTACTTCTGTTTTTACCCACTCCATTGGACTTTCCATTTTAGAGGCCCTAACCTTCTTCTCTTATTATTTTCTTTCTGATTGGAGAACTTCCTTTAGCCATTCCTTAATGCCAGGTCTTCTGTTAAAAAATTATCTTGGTTCTTATTTATCTGAGAATGATTTTATTTTTTTCCGTTATTCCTGAAGGATAATTTCACTGGCTATAAAATTTGGGGCTGACCATTCTTTTCTTTCAACACTTGGGAAATGCCGTACCATTTGTCTCCCGTCTCCATGGTTTCAGATGAGAAATCTACTGTCATTCAAATTAGTGTTCCTTTAGAGTCAATGTATCATTTCTCTCTGGCTGCTTTTAATATATTTCTTTGTCTTTGTTTTTTTTTGTTTATTTGTTTGTTTTTTGTTTTTTTATAGACAGAGTCTCACTGTGTCACCAGGCTGGAGTACAGTGGCATGATCTCGGCTCACTGCAACCTCCACCTCCCGGGTTCAAGTGATTCTCCTCCCTCAGCCTCCTGAGTAGCTGGTACTACAGGCGCACACCACCATGCCCAGCTAATTTTTGTATGTTTAGTAGAGATGGGGTTTCTCCATGTTGGTCAGGCTGCTCTCGAAATTCTGACCTCAGGTGATCCACCCGCCTCAGCCTCCCAAAGTGCTGGGATTACAGGCGTGAGCCACCGCACCCAGCCGGTCTTTGGTTTTTAAAAGTTTAATTATGATGTGTCTTGATGTGGATTTCTTTGAATTTATCCTATTTGAGGTTTATTCAGCTTTTTGTGTGTATCTGTTTATGTCTTTTGCCAAACTGGGAAGTTTTCAACCACTATTACTTTGAATACTATTTTAGTTCTGTGCTTTTTGTCCTCCATTTGGGCAATCCAAAGATACAAATGTTATTTCCTTTGTTATTATCCAACAGATCCATAACGCTATTCAATTTTTTTCAGTCTTTTTTATGCTCTGTTGTTTAGATTGAGTAAATTCTATTGATCTGTCTTCAGGTTCACTAATGATATTCTCTGTCATCTCAGCTCCACTACTGTGTTTATCAAGCAAGGTTTTTATTTTGGTTATTGTATTTTTTTCAATGTATAAATTCTATCTGGCTCTCTTTTTTTTTTAAATCACATCTATTTCTTTGCTGATATTTTCTTTTCTTTCTCTTTTTTGAGACAGTGTCTTGCTCTGTCATCCAGGCTGGAGTGCAGTGGCCCAATCTCGGCTCACTGCAGCCTCCACCTCCCAGGTCCAAGTGACTCTCCTGCCTCAGCCTCTTAAGTGGCTGAGATGACAGGCATGTGCCACCATGCCTGGCTTTTTTTAGTAGAGGTGGGTTTTCACCATGTTGGCCAGGCTGGTCTTGAACTCCTGACCTCAGGTGATACACCCACCTCAGCCTCCCAAAGTGCTGAGATTACAGGCATGAGCCACCATGCCTGGCATGAGATTTTATACTTTTACATTTGTTTCAAGATAATTTATAATTACTATTGACCTTTGAACATGACTTTGAACTCTGTGGGTCCACTTAAACACAGATTTTTTTTTCAATAAAAGTTACACCAAATGTGCCTGCCTTACTTTTCTCCCCTTCCACCTCCTCTACCTCGTCTATCTCGGCCACCTCTGAGATAGCAAGACCAACCCCCTCCTCTTCCTCAGCCTACTAAATATGATGACAATAAGGATGAAGACCTTTGACCTTTATGCTGATCCACTTCCATTTAATGAAGAGTAAATATATTTTCTCCTCCTTATGGTTTTCTTAATAACATTTTTTTTTTCTTTTGAGACAGAATCTTACTCTGTCGCCCAGGCTGGAGTGTACGGTGGCATGAGCTCAGCTCACTGCAAGCTCCGCCCCCTGGGTTCAAGTGATTCTTGTGCCTCAGCCTCCTGAGTACCTGGGACTACAGGTGCATACCACTGCACCTGGCTAAGTTTTGTGGGTTTTTTTTGAAATAGAGTCTCACTCTGTCATCCAGGCTGGAGTGCAGTGGTGCAGTCTCAGCTCACTGCAACCTCCACCTCCTGGATTCAAGTGATTCTCCTGCCTCAGGCCCCCAAATAGCTGGGATTACAGGCACGTGCCACCACGCCCAGCTAATTTTTGTATTTTTAGTAGCGATGGGATTTTGCTTTGTTGGCCAGGCTGGTCTTGAACTCCTGACGTCAAGTGATCCTCCCGCCTCGGCCTCCCAAAGTGCTGGGATTAGAAATGTGAGCCACCACACCTGGCCTGATTTTCTTAATAACATGTTCTTTCTCCAGCTTACTTTATTGTGCAAATACAGTATTATAATGCATATACAAAATATGTGTTAATCAACTGTTTGTATTATTGGTAAGGCTTCTGGTCAATAATAGGCTATTAATAGTTAAGTTTTTGGGGAATCAAAAGTTATAGGTCAATTTTTAATTGCAGAATCAGTCAGCACCCCAACCTCCATGTTGTTCAAGAGTCAACTGTATTATCGAAGCATTTTTATAATGGCTGCTTTAAAAACTTTGTTCAATAATTCCTATGCATAATTCATCTTTATATTGGCATCTGTTGATTATCTTTTCTCATTCAGATTATAATTTCTCTTTTTCTTTTTATAATGGATTTTTCTTGTTGTTGCTGTAGTCTAGACATCTTGGTTATGTTAGGAAACTCTTTTTTTATTTTTTTATAGACAGGGTTTGACCAGGATGGTTTTGAACTCCTGGCCTCAAGGGATGCTCCCACCTTGGCCTCCCAAAGTGCTGGGTTTACAGATCTGAGCCACTGCATCAGGCTGGGAAACTCTTGATCTTGTTGAAATCTTGTATTTTAGCAGACAGTCACTCTGTTTAGGTGTAAGTTCTGGCCTGCTATTATGGGCTTTAGTTCTAATGACAGCCTAGTTTTCTGAGCCTTGCAATGCTACCCTGATCTGCTTCATTCTTCTGGTGATGCTGAGGCTCCCGCTCAAGCCCTATTGGTGCCATATGCAGGGGAAGAGGTGCTGTCCTGTGTCACCTGCTGAGGACCTTCTGGTGGGGTGGGGACAGACAGAAGCCACTGGGCCTGGCTCTCCCTGTGCTACTGGGTGGAGAGCAAGGAAACAAGGGAATTTCCTGCTGTTGCCACTGCAGTTGGATGGGACCACATGTCAGTGCCTGGTTGTGGATTGGAGGCTGCCATGGCCCAAGCTTCACTGCTGCCAGCAAATCAGGTTGCCCAGGGGGCCCCAGCTGTGGAGTGGGGATCAACCCACTTTTTCTTTTTTGAGACGAAGTCTGGTTCTGTCACCCAGGCTGGAATGCAGCGGTGCCATCTTGGCTCACTGCAACCTCCACCTCCTGGGTTCAAGTGATTCTCCTGCCTCAGCCTCCCAACTACCTGGGACTACAGGTGCATGCCACCATGCCCAGCTAATTTTTGTATTTTTAGTAGAGACGGGCTTTCATCATGTTGGCCAGGCTGGTCTTGAACTCCTGACCTCAGGTGATCCTCCCACCTTGGTCTGCCAAAGTGCTGGGATTACAGGCATGAGCCACCTTGCCCGGCCTCAACTCCCTTTTACAAGTACATATATTAGCTGGGCGCGGTGGTTCACACCTGCAATCCCAGCACTTTGGGAGGCCAAGGCGGGCAATCACCTGAGGTTAGGAGTTCGAGATCAGCCTGGCCAACATGGTGAAACCCCATCTCTACTAAAAATACAAAAATTAGCCGGGCATGGTGATGCACACCTGTAATCCCAGCTACTCAGGAGGCTGAGGCAGGAGAATCACTTGAACCCGGGAGGCGGAGGTTGTGGTGGAGGTTGTGGTGAGCCAAGATCATACCGCTGCACTCCAGACTGGGTGACAGGGCCAGACTCTGTCTCAAAACGAAACAAACAAACATATATTATCAATTTAACTCATCCTAATAAATGATGGCCACAACGAAATTATGAGTTTGTAGGGTCAGTTTTAAATTTTCCTCTAAGACACATGGAATGATTGATAGGAAAAAATGTTTATTCTCAAAAATCACTGTGTGAACATTCAAGACCACCTTGGGAAACCGGCCCTATAGCACAATGAAGCTTGGTATGCCCTGTCTGACAATGGCATGAGTAGAAATAAACTCCCAAATGATCTAAGGCCATGTGGTGCTGAGAACACTCTAGAATGCGTTTTGGATATGGTCACTTCACCATATTGCAAGCCGAGATGATAACTGGGTTAAAATTCTGAAAGCAGCCTAGGTACTCATTAGTGCTGCCTGTGGAAGCTGCATGTCTCACCTCAAGCAGCAGGCCAAATGCTCACATGCTTGCACACTTACCTGCTTATACGCTGACCCGCTTATGTGATCACCTGCTCACACATGCATGTCTTGCACACTTACCACTCATGTGATTGTCTGCTTACATGTATACTCATTTACAGAATTTCTGTCCTGGTGTGGTGGCTCACACTTGGAATCCCAGCACTTTGGGAGGCTGAGGCGGGTGGATCACCTGAGGTCAGGAGTTCAAGACCAGCCTGGTCAACATGGAAAATCCCCCGTCTCAACTAAAAATACAAAAATTAGCCAGGCATGGTGGCGGGCGCCTGTAATCCCAGCTACTTGGGAGGCTGAGGCAGGAGAATTGCTTGATCCTGGGAGACGGAGATTGCAGTGAGCCGAGATTGCCCCATTGCACTCTAGGCTGGGTGACAGAGCAAGACTTCATCTCAAGAAAAAGACACCAGAATTTCTGTCTACACAATTACATACCCCTGACCTGGTTCTATGCTTACTCACTTACATATTTATATATTCACCTGTCTGTACATTTCCCTGCTTACTTGCTGCATGCTTACCTCCTTACATGTGTCCCTTTTACATCAGTCTCACATGGTAACACAATTACATGCTTTCTTGTTTATCTGGTTATCCCGTTACATGCTTGCTTATTCCCTTACATAGTCACACACTTCCTGCTTACACATATTGACATAATCACACACTGTATGATTATAAGTTTACACAATGACATCCTTACCCACTTATACAGCTCCAGATCTGCCAGGGCCCAACTGCAAAGACACCAATTTGGAAATGCAAGGGGGTTGGATTTCAGAGAAGGCAGGCTCCTAGTTAGCAATCAGGCCGACTCTCATCCCTGGCACCTGACTCATACCAGCCTTTTCTTGCAAGAGCCCCATCTATTGGCTGGGCCCGGTGGCTCACGCCTGTAATCCGAGCACTTTGGGAGGCCGAGGTGGGCAGATCACAAGATCACGAGGTCAGGAGATCAAGACCATCCTGGCTAACATGGTGAAACCCCATCTCTACTAAAAATACAAAAAATTAGCCACGCATGGTGGCAGGTGCCTGTAGTCCCAGCTATTCAGGAGACTGAGGCAGCAGAATGGCATGAACCCAGGAGATGGAGCTTGCAGTGAGCCAAGATTGTGCCACTGCACTCCAGCCTGGGTGACAGAGTGAGACTTCATCTCAAAAAAAAAAAAAAAAAAAAAAGCCCCTGTCCACACCTTCAGCAGTTGCCAACATATTTCCCATGGTCTGGACGTTTTTGTGGGATTTTTTTTTCTTCAACTCCACATATGTCACGTTGGAAGGAAAACAGCCAGCATTTGAGGAACTTGTGTATTCATGGCCTTGTGTGGCACAGTGTGTAGATTCTCCTCCCCAGCCTTTTGGTGACTGGCCTGATCAGCTTCACAGGGCTCCATCTGGTGTGAGCCAGAGCTGATTGTCAGACTGGAGGGTGCTGGCTCCATGGATGACAGGGATCTTCTTCAGGGAAGAACATCCTGAGTGTGGTTGGTGCAGAGAGGGGAAAGCACTGGATCACGAGTCCACAGACATGAATTCAGTATCGGTATGGACCTCTTCAGAGCTGTGCAGCCTGGGGGAAGTCACTCTTTCTCTCTGAGTCTCCATGTCTTCGCATGAGAGAGGTGGGTAACTGGGGACATAGAGAGGCAGAGACTGGGTCTTCCTGCCTTTATATATATATATATATTTTTTTTTGAGATGGAGTCTCGCTCTATCGCCCAGGCTGGAGTGCAGTGGCATGATCTCGGCTCACTGCAAGCTCCACCTCCCAGGTTCATGCCAGTCTCCTGCCTCAGCCTCTCGAGAAGCTGGGAGCGTATAGGCACCCACCACCATGCCTGGATAATTTTTTGTATTTTTAGTAGAGATGGGGTTTCGCCGTGTTAGCCAGGATGGTCTCGATCTCCTGACCTCGTGATCCACTCACCTCAGCCTCCCAAAGTATTGGGATTACAGGCATGAGCCACTCCACCCGGCCTTTTTTTTTTTTTTTTTTACCTTTTTTTTTTCTTTTTTCTTTTTTTGAGACGAGGCCTTTGTTGTGTCACCCAGGCTGGAGTGCAGTGGTACAATCTTGGCTTACTGCAACCTCCACCTCCCAGGTTCAAGTGATTCTCCTGCCTTAGCCTCCTGAGTAGCTGGGATTACAGGTGTGTGCCACCACCACACTCAGCTAATTTTTTTATTTATTTTTTATTTTTTTTGAGACAGAGTCTTGCTCTGTCACCCAGGCTGGAGTGCAGTGGCGTGATCTCGGCTCACTGCAACCTCTGCCTCCCAGGTTTAAGCAATTATGTGCCTCAGCCTCCCAAGTAGCTGGGATTACAGGCACGTGCCACCACTCCTGGCTAATTTTTTAAATTTTTAGTAGGGATGGGATTTCACCATCTTGGCCTCAGGTGATCCACCCGCCTCGGCCTCCCAAAGTGCTGGGATTACAGGTATGAGCTACCACACCCAGCCCTTCTGCCTTTATCTTCTGTCCTCAAGTTCTGGCATGCAAAAGAAAAAGACCCTCAGTGAATGCTTTTCAGGTGCAATAAGACGTCAAGACATTTCTACATCACTGAACACTAAACAAGTAGCCTAAAAGCCAATGAGCACTATTCTGAAAGTGAGGTCCCTCTATCTGCATTAGACTCATTACAGTGTTGGTTAAATACAGACTCCTGCAGGAGTTTGGGACCAGCCTGACCAATATGGCAAAATCCTGTCTCTACTAAAAATACAAAAATTAGCTGGGCATGATACCACATGCCTGTAATCCCAGCTACTCAGGAGGCTGAGGCAGGAGAATCACTTGAACCTGGGAAGCAGAGGTTGCAGTGAGTCGAGATCATGCCACTGCACTCCAGCCTGGGCAACAGAGCAAGGCTCCATCTCAAAAAAAAAAAAAAAAATACAGACTCCTGGACCCTAGCACCACTGGGGATAGGACCTGAGAGTCAACAATCTAACGGCTTACATAGAGTCACTTGCCTAGAGTCATGCGAGGCAATTTCTGCTGCTCCCTTTTCTCCATGTGATGGGTTCTTGTTCATCCTTCAAGGTGAACTCCAATATCACCTCCACCACAAAGCACTCCTTGACTGACCTCAGACAGAACTAATTGCCTCATCCTCTCTGGGCTCACAAATGAACTATGTTATTCACATTTGTGTCCCTGGCACCTAGCCCAGGACTTAGCACATAATAGATGCTTATGTTTAAAAATAAAATTCCAGGCCAAGTGTGGTGGGTCACACCTCTAATCCCAACACTTTGGGAGGTTGAGGTGGGAGGATCACTAGAGCCTAGGAGTTTGAGATCAGCCTAAGCAACATAGGAAGACCCTGTCTCTACAAAAAAATAAAAAAAATTAGCCAGGTTTGGAGGCATGAATCTGTAATGCCAACTACTCGAGAGGCTGAAGCAGGAGGATCACTTGAGCCTCGGAGGTTGAGGCTGCAGTGAGCTATGATGGTGCCACTGCAAGTCCTTGTCTCAAAAAATAAATAAATAAAAATAAATAAATAATTCAACCTCCCATCTCTGGCCCATGAAGACCTCAGTTAGTCTGATCCTCCCCTTCCTACCTCTCTTCCACACCGCCCAATTCACCTCTTCCTACTCTGCTTCTCATTATCCATGCTCCTACCACAGTGGCCTTCATTCTGTTCCTTAAACTAGCCAAGCTACATCCAGCTTCTCAGGCTTTGCTGCCTGAAGAAAGCGAAGGGGCCCCCCAGTGACACCCTTTCTCATCATCCCATTTTATTTTTATCACATGTGTATCATTATCTAATAATTTCTTTTTTTTCAATGTATTTATTTTCTATTTCTCCTCAGGGAACATAGGCTGATTGATGAGATGAGAGAGCTTTATGAGTCTAGCTCAGTGTTTCTTAAGCAGGTTTGATCTTTACGCCCAGGGGGCATTTGGCAGTGTCTGGAGACACTTTGGGCTGACACACCCGGGCGCTGCTACTGGCATCTAGTGAGTAGAGACTAGAAATGCCACGAAACATCCTACAATGCACAGAACACCACAAAGAATTATCCAGCCTTGAATAACAACAGTGCCACAGTGAAAGTAACCCTGGTCTAGCTTGTCTCTGATGTCCTAGCACCTGGACTGGTGCCTAGCAAATTGTACGTGGCTCAAGCTCGAACATTTTTGCTGCATGAATGAATGAAATGTTTGAATTACGTGTTGGATTTAATTTTAAAGCTGGAAAGGTCCTTAGAGAGCAATTAAACCACAAGTTTTTATACTCTGCTTCTGGAAGCCTCAGGCGATGGGGCAGAGTTTCAAGAATTCCGCTTGCCAGGAAGAATTTTTAGCTCAACTCTCAAGATGTAAACTTTAGGACTATGGTCTGTTTTATATATTGAGGTCCCAGTAAAATTGTCTGACAAGTTCTACCGCTTAAACAAACCTGACAAACTGTTGTTCCAGACCAGCCCCTTCATTGCACTGAGCTGAAAGGAAGCTCCCGGGGAGTTGGGGGTTCCTCAATGTCACACAGAGAGCCAGGTTCAGGTCTCCTTGAGTGTCCAGCTGGCCTTGGTCACAGACTTGCCATGGCTCTGTGATTCACCAAAGACACAATTTAGGAGCAAGACAATGTGGTATAGCAGTTACTAGCCCAGCTTCAGAGCAAGACGGGGTGGGTTTTCATCCTGGATCTGCCTACAACCAGCTGTGTGGCCTTGGAGGTCCACTAACCCTCTCTGAGCCTATTTCCCCTGAGGATCTGTGAGATGGAGAGAATAATAATACCCTCTTCATAGGGTTGTGATGCAGATTTGAAAAGTTGGTCAGGTGCCATGGCTCATACCTGTAATCCTGGTGCTTTGGGAGGCTCAGGCAGGAGGTTCACTGGAGCCCAGGAGTTGGAGGCTGCAGTGAGCTATGATCATGTGACTGCACCCCAACCTGGATGACACAAGACCCTGTCTCTAAAAATAATAATAATAAGACCAGGCGCAATGTCTCATGCCTGTAATCCTAACACTTTGGGAGGCCGAGGTGGGCAGATCACCTGAAGCCAGAAGTTTGAGACCAGCCTGGTCAACATGGTGAAATCTCATCTCTACTAAAAATACAAAATTAGCCAGGCATGGTGGCACATTCCTCTAATCCCAGCTACTCGGGAGGCTGAGGCAGGAGAATTGCTTAGACCCAGGAGGTGAAGGTTGCAGTGAGCTGAGATCGAGCCCCTGTGTTCCAGCCTTAGTGACAGAGCGAGACTGTGTCTCAAAAATAATAATAATAATAAATTAAAATTAAAAAATAAAATTAGAGTATGTGAAAAATGTTTGGAACAGTGTTGAGTGCATAGTAAGTGCTATATGTAAGGTGACAAATTCATCGCAATTTGCCTGGGTCCTTCCCGGTTTTAGCACAGAAAGTCCTGCATCCAAGGAAGCCCCTCAGTCACATAAAGCAGGACAGTTTGTCATTCTAGCTATATGTGTATGTTTGATGTGTTTTTTTTAAGAGATGGGATCTTGCTTTGTGGCCCAGGCTGGAGTACAGTGCCTCAGTCATAGCTTACTGTAGCCTCAAACTCCTGGGCTCAAGCAATCCTTCCACTTCAGCCTCCCAAGTAGCTGGGACTACAGGTACCATGCCCAGCTAGTTTTTTTAGAGAGAGATGGGGTCTCGCTATGTTGCCCAGGCTGGTCTCAAACCCCTGGCCTCAAGCGATCCTCCTGCCTCACCCTCTGAAAGTGCTGGAATGCTACGCGTTGAGCCACCACACCAGGCCTGATATTTTAAACAAAACTGTACATTACTGATCAGTAAATGTCTCTATTAATGTTCAGTTTGATTTTTCATTACTTGGTACTTTTCATGAAGGAAGGATTACTGACTAATTAATCACAGAGATGAGAGAGCAGGGAATATCTTTAACCTACTTTCTAATAATGAAGTTGGTCATTTTCTATCCATTCACACAAGGGGACACACAGCACCTCTATTTGGAAAACACTTTCTTAGCAGTTGGTTTGTTACTAGATTGCCTCAAACAAGAGAACTCTTGTTTCTTTTTTCAAAAAGTCTACTTTTCAAACAGTTGCCAACTTCAGACGGAATTTTCCTCAGTAAGATTGAATCTTAGGCTTGAAAGAAGTTTAGAAAATGTCTAAACCAACCATGACATTTCCCAGATGGGACAAGTGAGGCACAGAGAAGGCTACTAATTTTCCTGGAGTTACACAGCAGCAAAAGATGGCTCTAAGACTCAGGGCCAGGGTTTGAACTCCTGGGCCAGGGCTTTTTCAGGGGTTCTCAAACTGGGTTCCACACCCAATGGCAGGTTTCCTAGAGAAGTGGGTAGTGAGGGAACAAGAGGGAAGCTACATCACTGGGCAACCTCTACCCCTCCTCTTTCCATCCCATAAGCTCCACTTTGACCATTTTGTACATCGACCTTCAACTTAAGGACCCTCTGCAACAGGGTTCATCTCTGGAAAAACTCTTTTTGAAAGCCACTGTTATGTCATAGGATTTACACATTTTCTTCCCTGGAAAACTTTTGTTCCCATGGAGAAAACTTAACTTTTTCTTTGAACCACATTCTCCCCCTCTCTAATGGATTTTTACATATTTGGAAAAACAGAGGCATGCATGGGCCTTTTACAAGCCAGCAGTTAAACTGAAAGGCTCATTCGCTTGCAGGAGAGCTGGGTGACTCAGGGCATTGGTAACAACTGGCCCAGATGTGAAATCTCCTGCTCATTGTTTAGAAAAATGTTTAGAAAAAAGCTGCTTTTTGGGATCACTGGACGGAAGCTGCAGTGAGGGCCCAGGAGAGCCCCAAGGTCGACAGTTCCGAGGGAACAGGATGGAGGGGGGTGAAGGGTGGTGAGACCATCTAGAACTCAAGGCTAAGCAGTGCAGGGGGCTGATGGTAAGATATGCCTTTCCCCCAAGTGTCTCATTTTAAGCTGAAACAGACAAGATCCAAAGCCAGGAAAATATCCGGAATGGACCCCCAAAGTGGAAGAAAGACAAGAAACACAACAAAGCCAAGTGTGCAGCCTTTGTCCATAGGGATCCTGGGCTCTGCATGGAATGAGTCTAGGCTTAAAGGAAGGGCCAGGAGGCAGAAGCTGATTCCCCAGAGCGGAAGGGTGAAAGCCTGGACTTGATACTTGGTGGAACTGGATTTGAATCCCAATTCGGCTACTCACAAGCTGTGTAACCGTGGGCAAGTTATCCAACCTCTTTGAGCATCCTTTTCTCATTAGCAAAATGTAGACTGTCGTGATGCCTACCTTATAGGGTAGTGAAGGGTTAGAAAATAGAACAGTACTGCGCCTTACAATGCACCTGTGCCAAGGAAATAGTTATAACCACTAATTATTTATTTATTTATTTATTTTTCTTTTTTTGAGACAGGGTCTCACTCTGTCACCCAGGCTGGAGCACAGTGGTGCCATCACAGCTCACTGCAGCTTCAAACTCCTGGGCTCAAATGATCCTCCCACCTCAGCCTCCTGAGTACCTAGGACGACAGGTGCACCACCATACCCCGCTAATTTTTATTTTTTGTAGAGATGGGAGGGGGGTGTGTCTCACTATGTTGCTCAGGTTGGTCTTGAACTCATGGTCTCAAGCAGTCTTCCCACTTCACCTCCCAGAGGGTTGAGATTACAAGTGTGATCTACCATGCCCGACCTTCTAGCCATTATTTATTAAGGACCTACTAGGTTCCTGTGTTCACCTGAGCCTGAGTTCCTCCCCACAGGCCTGCTCAGCCTCTGTTTACCAGAGATTCTCCCTGATGCTGAGAGATGTTTAAAGTAGGGCTGACACAATTCTTATGTGGAGCCAAAATAGATTTGGGTCAGAGGACACCCTGGGACACTTGGTCTTTTGACATAGGTGGCTGTGTTTGGCCAGCTGCCAGCACACAGTAGGGGCTCAAGAAATATGAATGAGTGACTCCATGGAATAAAAGTTAAAGACTGAATGTTGATGAATGTCTCCTTCTGGATGGTGAAAAAAAAAAAACTTCAAGAATTCATGAACATAATGTTGAAATAAGCCAGACACAAGAGAATTTTCTATGTGGTGGCATTTGTATAAAGTTCTAGGACAGACAAGATGAATCTATGATGAGAGGAGCCAGAACAGTGGTTGGCTAGGGGCTGGAAAGAACAGACAAAGTTGTTCCTTGTCTGCCCAATATTTGTTCCCTGCTGTCTTGCCACTAGTGTAGCCACTTCATAAAGTTCTGGTCAAGGAGATGTATGTGGAACTGTTGGGTGACCATTAGAGAAAGCGTCTTATAAGGGCTGGTTCATACTATTTGCCCCCTTGGTCTTATCTTCTTCCATCCTGCTCTCTGAATATAGATGTGATGGCTGGATCCCTTGCTGCCATATTGGATCATGAGGACTAGGGCCATAGACTAAGGTTGGAAGAGCTAGGAACTAGCCCCCTAACAACTCCATGAAGCTATCATACCAGACCTGAACAGCTCACTGCTCAGCTCTGGACTTCTTTTATATGAGACAGAGAAATGAATATCTCTCTTGGGTCAGCCACTACATTAGGCTGGGGTTTGTTTTGTTTTTACATTATTATAAAGGAATAACTGAGACTGGGTAATTTATAAAGAAAGGAGGTTTAATCGGCTCACAGTTCTGCAGGCTGTACAGCATGGCACCAACATCTGGTTAGCTTCTGGTGAGGTGTCAGGAACTTACAACGATGGCAGAAGGCACAGTGAGAGCAGGCATGCCACATGGCAAGAGAGTGAGCAAGAGAGATGGGGGAGGAAGTGCCACACACTTTTAACCAAGCAGATCTCATGTGAACTCATCACCAAGGTGTTGGGACTAAGCCATGCCATTCATGGTGGATCCACCCCCATGATCCAAACAGCACCTCCCACCAGGCCCCACACCCAACACTGGGGATTACACTTTTTATTTTCTGAGATGGAGTCTCGCTGTGTGGCTCAGGCTGGAGTGCAGTGGCTTGATCTCGGCTCACTGCAACCTCTGCCTCCCGTGTTCAAGCAATTCTCCTGCCTCAGCCTCCTGAGTAGCTAGGATTACAGGCATGTGCCACCACATCTGGCTAATTTTTTTTCTTTTTTTTTAGATGGATTTTCGCTCTTGTTGCCCAGGCTGGGGTGCAATGGCATGATCTTGGCTCACCACAACCTCCCCCTCCCAGGTTCAAGTGATTCTCCTGCCTCAGCCTCCCGAGTAGCTGGGATTACAGGTGTGCACCACCATGCCCGGCTAATTTTGTGTTTTTGTTTTTGTTTTTTTTAGTAGAGATGAGGTTTCTCCATGTTGGCAGGCTGGTTTCGAACTCCTGACCTCAGGTCATCCACCTGCCTTGGCCTCCCAAAGTGTTGGGATTACAGGCATGAGCCACTGCGCCCCGCATTTTTTTGTATTTTTAATGCAGACAGGGTTTCACCATGTTGGTCAGGCTGGTCATGAACTCCTGACCTCAAGTGATCCGCCCGTCTCGGCCTCCCAAAGTCCTGGGATTACAGGCATGAGCCACCGTGCCCGCCCTAGGGATTACATTTCAACAGGAGATTTGAAGGGGACAGATATCCAAACCATATCAGCACTATCATTTGGAGGTTTTCTGACACATGCAGTTGAACCTGTTCTCACCGCCCAACAGCCCCAGTGAGGTTAGTAGTATAGTACAATTACTGTTGTACAGAATAGTCACATAGCTGGAAATCGGGAGAGACTTGGGTGTGAATTGCAAGCCATGAGGGTTGTTGAGGGCATTCCTTCCATGGAGGTGACTGGACACACATCACTGTCTTCTCATGTGCAGTTCCTGGAGTCCCCAGACAGCACAGTTCATTATCACAGGACCAAGGGAGTCACTATCATAGCCCCAACAGTTGAGCCCTCACCCACATGATGTCATTGACCTCTCCCACAGAGAATGGGTGGTGGAGTCACTTCCCTATTTTACACCTGAGAGAACTGAAGCTGAGGGTGCTGAATTCACTTACCCAGAGTCACTACGAAAGGGCACAATTGGGGTTTGAGCCAGGGGCCCCTGCCAGCAAAGCCCCTTTCTTAACCCCTCAGCCACATTACTAGCTCAGAAGCCATGGAGCCTAATTTTCCATGAGACTCTGAGACCTCCTTTACATCCCCTGGAAATGGCTGGCCAGCTTTTATTTGCATACCTCCAACAATAGAGAGCTCATTACCTTACAGGCCTGCAAAAGAGAAGATTGGAAGGATGTATTCTAATTCCCGTCCCAGCCTCTTTCTCTTGAATGGCCTCAGTCATCCTGTGACTCCCTCACCCTGGGGATTTTTTCCCAGAAGTAGTTTTTTCCCCTCCTGTCCAGTCCCTCAAGTTTAGTAGGAGAGGGCATTATATCTTTACAGTGGGTTTCCTTTCTCTCTCTCTCACCATTCACTGTCTCTTTGAAAAGGAGGCAAGGCCAGGTGCAGTGGCTCATGCCTGTAATCCTAGGACTTTGGGAGGCTGACGTGGGCAGATCACCTGAGGTCAGGAGTTCGAGACCAGCCTGGCCAAAAATGGCAAAACCCCATCTCTACTAAAAATACAAAAATTAGCCGGGTGTGGTGGCATGTGCCTGTAATCCCAGCTACTTGAGAGACAGACACAGTGCAGAGACAGACACAGTGCAGAGACAGACACAGTACAGAGACAGACACAGTACAGAGACAGACAGTACAGAGACAGACAAAGTGCAGAGACAGGCACAGTGCAGAGACAGGCACACTGCAGAGACAGACACAGTGTAGTATCATTCAAGGCCAGCCTGGCCAACATGGTGAAGCTCTGTCTCTATTAAAAATACAAAAATTAGTCAGGCATGATGGCGGGCACTGTAATCCCAGCTACTCAGGAGGCTGAGGCAGGAGAATCGCTTAAACCCTGGAGGTGGAAGCTGCAGTGAGCTGAAATCACGCCATTGCTCTCCAGCCTGGGTGGCAAGAGCTAAACTCCATCTCAAAAAAAAAAAAAAAAGTCCAGAAAAGGTGAATCCATATAGACAGAAAGTAGATTGGGGTGCCTGGGGCTGGGGTGGGAGTGGGAATTGACTCGAAAATGGTCATTTGTTAGGGGGTTGGAAATGCTCTGAATGTCCTGAAACTCGATGGTGGTAGCGGTTGCACAACTTTATATATTTACTAAAAAATCACTCAACTATGTACTCACAATGAATGAACTACGTATTATATTTATTATGGCTCAGTGAAACAGTTTTTTGTTGTTGTTGTTATTGTTTTTTGAGATGGGTTCTCACTCTGTCAACTGGGTGGTAATGTAGTGGCAGTATCTAGGCCCATTGCAACCTCCACTTCCCAGGCTCAATTGAACCTCCCACCTCAGCCTCCCGAGTAACTGGGACCACACATGTGCACCACCACACCCGGCTACTTTTTTGTATTTTTTGTAGTGCCAGGGTTTCACCACGTTGCCCAGGCTTGTCTGGAACTCCTGAGCTCAGGCAATCCACCCACCTAGGCCTCCCAAAGTGCTGGGATTACAAGCGTGAGCCTCTGTGCCCAGGCAAAATAGTTTTGTAAAAAGGAGATTGAGACTCTATGTGGTGGCTCATGCCTATAATCCCCGCACTTTGAGAGGCTGAGGTGGGCAGATCACTTGAGATCAGGAGTTTGAGACCAGCCTGTCCAACATGGTGAAAAGCCCATCTCTATTAAAAAATACAAAAATTAGCTGGGCGTGGTGGCACATGCTTGTTATCTTAGCTACTTGGGAGAGTGAGGCAGGAGAATCGCTTGAACCCAGGAGGTGGAGGTTGCAGTGAGCTGAGGCCATGTCACTGCACTCCAGCCTAGGTGACAAAGAAAGACTCCATCTCAGAAGAAAAAAAAAAGTAAAAAAAGAGATTGATGTGGGAAAAAGAATAAGACGTTAAGTGAAAAAAAGTAGAATGCCAAACAAAATATACCATAATTCCCTTTTATGTAAGAAATAAAAACCTCCATAGGAACATGAGTACATATATCAATAAATGCAGAGAAACCTATCTTGAAAGCTCTACCTCATACTTTTGGGAAAGGGAGCAGGAATGGGTGGCTGGAAAGGGGGACTTTTACTTTACAGTGAAAGTTAATTCTTTGGGTAATTTTTTTAATTAAAAAAAAATCAAGCCCCCAAAAAGAAAAAGAGGCTGTGTGCTGTGGCTCATGCCTGTAATCCCAATACTCTGGAGGCCAAGCTGGACAGATCACTTGAGTCCAGGAGTTCAAGACCAGCCGGGACAACATGGTGAAACCTTGTCTCTTAAAAAAATAATAATAATAAAATTAAGAAAAGAAAAAAAATGCAAAAGATAGCAGTAGAGACTCCATCCCCCAGCACCTTCTTTTGTAATTATTGGGCCCACATATTTAGGGAATTGGTATTTTTAAGAAGTAAAAACGTGTGGCTGTGTCTAGACTTAGGAAGTACTTAAGGAATGATCTAGTCCAGTATATTTGTTCTGCAGGTGAGGCAACTGAGGTCCAGGGAGGGACTGGGGCCTGTTCAATGCCAGAGCTCATTGGGCCTGGGCTGAAGTCCAGGTCTTAGATGAAGCTCCCAGCTCTGCCCCCGCACTGCACTCTGCACAGATTGTTTCGTGTCTCCAGGAAAGGGGAGTTTATAAATTTGGCCACATTTTGGAACAACAGAGCCATAAATGGACATGACCGAGGGAGGCTGGGAGGTACCTGATCTTTGAGGCTGGGGGCGGGGATGGGAAGAGAGGACAGGTTGGGCAGGCTCAGCCACAGCCCAGATTCCTGCATCCAGGGGAAAATAATATGGAGAAAGGAGCCAGTCCAGCGGGAAGCCGAAGTGAAGCTGGTGAATGTGGAGGGCCAGGCCAACCAGGTTCAAACACCAGCCTCCACCCCCTCCCCCACCACCTACAGACTTTGGGCAAGTGCCTTCACCTCTCTGAGCCTCAGTGGTCACCAAACCTAGTGAATGGCAAGGACATCTGGCAAGTGTGTGAAAATGGCAGATGGCCAGGCCCCAACTCCAACTTGCAGAGAATCAGACTCTTCTAGGATGGGGCTTGGATACTCTGATGTAGCTAGAGAACTGGAGTTCAGGAGTCAGTGACATTCAGGCACTTCAAACAGGCTTTGCAAATCATTATTATTTTATAATTATTATTATTTTTGAGACGAAGTCTTGCTCTGTCCCCCAGGCTGGAGTGAGGGGCACAATCTCGGCTCACCGCAACCTCCACCTCCCAGGTTCAAGCAATTCTCCTGCCTCAGCCTCCCGTGTAGCTGGGACTACAGGACACACGGCCATGCCCAGCTAATTTTTGTATTTTTAGTAGAGACAGGGTTTCACTGTGTTACCCAGGCTGGTCTTGAACTCCTGACCTCAGGTGATCCACCCGCCTCAACCTCCCAAAGTACTAAGATTACAGGCATAAGCCACCACGTGTGGCAGCCGGGTTTTTTTTTTTGAAGCAGGGTCTCGCTTTGTCACCCAGGCTGGAGTGCAGTGGCTCAATCATACCTCTTTACAGTCTCAACCTCCCAGGCTTAAATGGTCATCCTGCCTCAGTCTCCCCAGTAGTTAGGACTACAGGCACGCACCCCATGCCTGGCTAATTTTTTTTTTTTTAATTAGCGACTCCTTCTCACTATGTTGTCCAGGCTGATCTTGAACTCCTGAGCTCAAGCGATCCTCCCGCCTCAGCCTCCCAAAATGTTAGGATTACAGGCATGAGTCACCACACCCAGCACCAAAATCATTATTTTGATTAGACTCTGTTCCCTATAAATGGAAATCCAGACTTCATAGCCTGGCATTCAGTACGTCACAGCAACCTCTTAAACAGAGCCATAAACTTCATACACTACCTGACCATCCCTCATCCCTCAGTTCCTTCAACAAGCACATTGAGAGTGCCCTCTCTGTAGCCCCAGATAAAATTGGGCCTCTGCCCTCCCTGGGGGTCCTAAGTGGGAATAAATTAAATTCCACACCCTGAGGTTCTCTTGTTTTTCAACCACTTTCTTGCTCACACCTCCGAACCCCACTTTCGTGGGGGAAAACCCATGAACAATCTCCTCCTACCTAAAGCTTTCCTGGTTCTCTGCACCCCCTGGCTGAATCACCATTTACCGTGGGGTCTACCCTTCTCATAAATGAAGGAGTGAGTGAGTGAATGAACAAATCCCGACTAATTTGCCTCTGATCCCTAGCACTCTGTTTGTGGACAATAATGTTTGTTGAAATACAATGGAATATGGATTTTCTAAGCCAGTTTTGATCTGAATGCAACAACCACTGAGAAACATTGCCAGTCAACCAAAATTTATTGAGTAGCTACTACGTGCCTGGCACGTGGAAACAAAGCAGATCATTACAGATATAGTAAGAGTTACAAGTGCTATGGGAGGGAGAGAGGCTGAGAGGTGCTGTTTCATATGGAATGGTCAGGGAAGCCCCTTGGAGGAGGTGACATTTGAGCTGGAGACTTGAAGACTGAGACAGGCAGCCTGCAGAGCCCTGGAACGGTGACTTGATATGGGTTTGAGCAGAGCTTTCTGACTTCTGGGTGGCGAATGGAGGTGGGGTGGGGGCAGTGGCCGGAGCCAAGTGACATGATGAACAGTGGTGTGGAGAGGTGGGGCCAAGCCACATGAAGAAAGACACCACAGGGGGCATCTGCTGCTAGGGTGGGATCACTGGCCTTCTTCCAAGCTTTAGGCTATTTGATTCTCTGAGCTTTATCTGTGTTTTAAACACACACACAGAAGCAAGTAAAGAAAACAACCCCGCCTCCCCCTGCCCCAGAGCCTCAGAAGTTGGCTAAAGCCCACAGGGTTGTTTGTTTTGTAAAAAAATATGTTTTCCACTGAATCTTCAGTTTTTTGTTTCCAGCAGCTGGCATCCACCCAAGGGAACAAGTTAGCTGGGACAAAGGGGGCTTCCATCCCTCTGTCATTGTCCTCTGGATCACAGCTCGTGGCTGCTAAGAGGGTCATTTCCTGTGGCCGAGAGGCAGGGCTGAGAAGGTGAAGTGTGGGGCCCAGGCCTTCCCACGGATGCAGGTGGGTCAGCTGCATTTCCCCACAGGACACTGCTCCAGGGGAGGGGGTGGGGCAGGAGAAAGGCAGTCCCTGAGGTCAGGCTTGCAGCTCTGGCCCAGCAGTTCAATATTAAGTCAGTTACTTGAGGTTTAACAACACCATAGAGCAAGGCTCCAGGCTTGTCCTCAAGAAGAGCCTATTGCACTGATGTTGGAAAGTCATTTGTTTTGTTTGTTTGTTTGTTTGTTTTGAGACAGAGTCTCCCTCTGTTGCCCAAGCTGGAGTACAGTTGCGCGATCTCGGCTCACTGTGTGATCACTTGAACCCCCTCTGCCTCCCGTTTCAAGCGATTCTCATAGCCTCAGTCTCCCAAGTAGCTGGAATTACAGGTTTGCACCACCATGCCTGGCTAAATTTTTGTACTTTTAGTAGAGACAGGGTTTCGCCATGTTGGCCAGGCTGATCCTGAACTCCCAACTTAGGTGATCTCCCTGTCTCGGCCTCCCAAAGTGCTGGGATTACAGGTGTGAGCCACAGCACCTGACCTGGAAAGTCATTTGTGTAGGATGAGAGGTACCCAGCCCATACACAAGATGGTCGGGGCACATGATTTGAAAACCCATCAAATTCAGGCCACATGACCTGAGAATGAGGTGAGACTGAGCTGTGTCTGGAAGACAGAAAAGCCCTTCTGCCACTATAGACCAGAGCAAGGGGCTCCAGGCTTGGGTACCACTGAATTCCATGTCTCTGCAAGCCACATGTACGCCCAAATTCTGTTGAATTTCTAGGCTCAGCGCCTCCTGGTTATAATCTGGTTTCTCACACTGGCTCTCTGTCCCCAGAAAGAGGAAGAAGGGTGCCAGGGCAGTGTCCAGCCCATATCCATCTGACTCCTCACACACTGATATGGTTTGGCTGTGTCCCCGCCCAAATCTCAACTTGAATTGTATCTCCCAGAATTCCCATGTGTTGTGGGAGGGACCCAGGGGGAGGTAATTGAATCATGGGGGCCGGTCTTTCCCATGCTATTCTCGTGATAGTGAATAAGTCTCATGAGATCTGATGGGTTTATCAGGGGTTTCTGCTTTTGCTTCTTCCTCATCCCTCTTGCCGCCACCATGTATGAAGTGCCTTTTGGCTTCCGCCATGATTGTGAGGCCTCCCCAGCCATGTGGAACTGTAAGTCCAATTAAACCTCTTTTTATTCCCAGTCTTGGTATGTCTTTATCAGCAGCACAAAAACAGACTGATACACACACCTATGAGTTTTACATCAAGATCATGTGCCTTCCTCTCAGGCCATTCAGCCTTGTTCATAACCTCCAGTCACCATGGCCTGCTTCAGACTCCTCCTTCCTGCCTCAGGGCCTTTGCCCATGACTTCCTCTGCCTGGATCTCAAGTCAAAGTGCTCAAGACACCCTAAACTTTTCCTCTCAGAGCTAACTCCCAACTGACAATAGTGATTTGTGTAGTCATTCACATGATGTTGACTTCCTCCAAAGCACCATTGAAGACATTCCAAAAAGTGAGATAGACACAGTGGCTCACACTTATAATCCCAACTATTTGGAAGGCCAAGGCAGGAGGATTGCTGGAGCACAGGAGTTCAAGACCAGCCTAAGAAACATAGTGGGACCTTGTCTCTACAAATAAAATAAAGAATAAAAAAATTAGCCAGGTGTGGTGGTGTATACCTGTTGTCCTAACTACTCAAGAGGCTGAGGCTGGAGGATTCCTTGAACCTGGGATGATCACTTGAGCCCAGGAGGTGAAGGCTGCAGTGAGCCATGATCACGCCACTGCACTCCAGCCTGGGTAACAGAGTGGGACCCTGTCTCAAAAAAAATTAAAAAGAGAGAAAAAGCGAAAGGAAGCGAGTGGTTGGTATTTATGGACCAAGCCTGAAAACGGCACATGTCCCTTCTGCTCACATTTCATTGGCTGGAATCAGTCACATGGCTCCCCTAACAGCAAGGGAGTCTGGGAAATGTGGTCTAGTACAGTGTTGAAGAGGAGGATGTGGACCACAGTGGGGTAAGGTGGTTCCTCAAAATGAGAAGAAAGGGGTGACGGGGGCACGGACAGGCAAAAGGCCCACTATGCACTGCACACGGCCTCCCTAACCCCACCCAGGGAGGGGAAGGCATGTCTCCTGGGCCTCTTTCTGCCTTTTCCTGTGGGTGGAAAACTCATTAGTGGTCAGCCTCTGGAGCAGATACCGCCCATACGCCCCTGATGATACCTGTACCCATCAAAGGCTTCTTACTGTGAATGTAACTGCTTGACTGTGTTGTTCTGACCTCAGGAGCACACTTGGGCCTGTCCTCGGGCAAGCGGGAAGGCTGAGTTCCAGAAGCAGCCCTCAACCAGTGAAGGATGAGAAGTTGGTGGCTAGATACTCCAGCTGCCTTGTTCCTTGGTTGGGATGACTGTCTCTGAGCTTTCCCTAGTGGGGTTGAACTCCAGTTGCCTATCGAAGTGTGCTTTCAATTCATTTATTGAATTTATTGGCTGCTTTCCTTTTCCCATCTCACCTCCCCACTCCCCTGCAGGGGATTCCCTGGGATCACCTCCCAGACAGATTACTTGAACTTCAATACTTGTCTTAAGACCTGCTTCTGGGAGGACCCAAACAAAGGCAGCTCCACAAGGGCAGGGACAAGGGATGGTGACGTGGACTCTTATCCCCTTCCTCCTGTCTTGTGCTTCAGGCACCCACAATCATTCTTTTTTTTTTTTTTTTTTTTGAGACAGGGTCTCGCTCTGTTGTCCAGGCTGGAGTGCAGTGGTGCGATCTCGGCTCACTGAAGCCTCAACTTCCCGGGCTAAAGCAATCCTCCCATCTCAGCCTTTCAAGTACCTGGGACTACAGGCGTGTGCCACCACACCTGGCTAATTTTTTGTATTTTTTGTAGAGACGGGGTCTCACTGTGTTGTCCACACTGGTCTCAAACTCCTGGGCTCAAGAGATCAGCCCACCTTGGCCTTCCAAAATACTGAGGTCACAGGTGAGAGCCACTGTGCCTTGCCAATCATTCTTTTTATTACTGTCTAGAAACACACAAAATACATGTTGATGGGTTGGTCATCTTGGCTAGAACTGCTGCAGACTTACCAGGGAGAGGGCCTCACGCACTTGGGAAAAAAAAGCCTTGGAGGATTTATCTACTCATCCTGTTTCTTTCCCACACACAGGAAATCCTGGGCAGGCAGAGCTTCCTGACCCAGGGGGAGCTGGTAGCAGCACTGGGTCAAGAATCGCCTCCTCCTGAAAGGAAATGTTTGGGCGGTCCAAGGGAATCCACACTGCCTTCCTCACAGCCTGGAGAAAGGGAAAGTTCAAAGTTCTGGATTGTAATCTCCACTCTGCCACTGGTCTCGTGTATTATTCTAGGCTGTGCCTTCCCCACCCTTGGGCCTTAGATTCCCATCTATGAAGTACAGAGATAACAGAATAAATGTGCTCTAGGGTATCTTAGAATTGCTGCATTCTGGCTTTGCACAATGGCTCATGCCTGTAATCCCAGCACTTTGGGAGGCTGGGATTACTATCTCAGACTTTCTGTGGGTCAGGTATTGGGAATGGCTTAATTAGGTAGTTCTGGCTCAGAATCTCTGAGTTAATTTCTGCCCAGGATTTTTTTGGTTTTTGGGTTTTTTTTTTTTTTTTGAGACAGGGTCCTGCTCTGTCTCCACAATCTCCACTCGCTACAACCTCCACCTCCCAGGTTTAAGCGATTCTCCTGCCTCAGCCTCCGGAGTAGCTGCGACTACAGGTGTGCGCCACCACACCCAGCTAATTTTTGTATTTTTAGTAGAGACGAGGTTTCACCATGTTGGCCAGGCTGGTTTCAAACTCCTGACCTCAGGTGATCTGCCTGCCTCAGCCTCCCAAAGTGCTGGGATTACAGGCGTGAGCCACTGTGCCTAGCCTGTGCCCAGGTTTTAATTTATAAAAGTGACTAAATGACAACACAGAGAGGTCAATGCCATTGAAAGAAAAGTTTACGTGACTTACAGTTCCCTAAAAATCAGAGGTATCGCATGCCAGGCAGGGCCACAAGGAGAAGCACTGGTGTCAGTCAGTCGAGAGGCAGAAAGGAGTAAGAAGGCATAGCCACAGGTTTATTTTGTTTTCCACAGGAAGGCAAGGCAGGGTGTGGTAAACAGTTTAGGACTGCCTAGTTTGAATCATTCCAGAGAGCTTTGGGGAATAGGGGCTGTTCCTAGTTGCCTGGTACCTGGCCCTAGATTGATTTAGGGCAGGGTGTATGAGAATTGGAAAAAGGAGGTTGAGGGTATGGACTTGAAATTCATTGGTTTGTGTATAAAAGGTGGGCTCACTGACAAGTTGTTCACTGTCTCTAGAAATTACCTAGCCCTAAAAGTAGAAGTCTCTTTCCAGCCAGCAAGCCCTCCCTTAAATATGTCAAAAACAACATAAAATATGAGAAAATGTCCAGTTTGACATAGATTTAATATAAACAATGATGCATTAGTACTCACATCCCAAAAGGAGTCCCAGATGGGCTATTTTTATCCCTTAAAACATACACACACACACATGGAAACACACACACACTCCAAGAAAATGAAAAATGGTGGGGGGCAGTGGCTCACACCTCTAATCCCAGCACACTGGGAGGTTGAGGCAGGAAGATCACTTGAGCCTGAGAGTTCAAGACCAGTCTGGACAACATAAGGAGACCCCCATCTCTACAAAAAATTTTTAGGCCAGGTGCAGTGGCTCACGCCTGTAATCCCAGCACTTTGAGAGGCCGAAGCAGGCAGATCACGAGGTCAAGAGATCAAGACCATCCTGGCCAACATGGTGAAACACCATCTCTACTAAAAATACAAAAATTAGCTGGGTGTAGTGGCATACGCCTATAGTCCCAGCAACTCGGGAGGCTGAGGCACGAGAATTGCTTGAACCTGGGAGGCAGAGGTTGCAGTAAGCCGAAATCACACCACTGGCAACACAGCGAGACTCTGTCTCAAAAAAAAAAAAAAATGATCAGGCATGGTGGCAAGTGCCTATAATCGCAGCTACTTAGGAGGCTGAGGCAGGAGAATTGCTTGAACCTGGAGGTGGAGATTGTAATGAGCTGAGATCATGCCATTGCACACAAGCCTGGGTGACAAGAGCAAAAACACGGTCTCAAAAAAAAAAAAAGAAAAATGTTTTTGAATTAGCCAGGCATGAGGGTGGGTGCTCACACCTGTAATCCCAGCACTTTGGGAGGCTGAGGCGGGCAGATCACCTGAGGTTGGGAGTTCAAAACCAGCCTGGCCAACATGGCAAAACCCCATTTCTGCTAAAAATACAAAAATTAGCCAGGCCTAATGGTGTATGTCTGTAATTCCAGCTACCCAGGAGGCTGAGGCACAAGAATCACCTGAACCCCGGAGGTGGAGGTTGCAGTGAGCCAAGATTGTGCTACTGCACTCCAAACTGGGTAACAGAGCAAGACTCTGTCTCAAAAAAAAAAAAAATATTAGTCAGGCATTGAGGTGCATGCCTATAGTCCCAGCTACTCAGGAGGCTGACAGGAGGATCACTTGAGCCCCAGAGTTTCAGGCTGCAGTGAACCATGATCATGCTACTGCACTCCAGGATGGGCAACAGAGCAAGACCTCTTTAAAAAAAAAAAAAAGAAAAAAAGCTGTGCATGGTGGCTCATGCCTGTAATCCCAGGAGGGATTGCACGAGGTCAGGAGTTTGAGACCAGCCTGACCAACATGGTGAAACCCCATCTCTACTAAAAATACAAAAATTAGCTGGGCATGGTGGTGTGTGCCTGTAATCCCAGCTAGTTGGGAGGCTGAGGCAGGAGAATCGCCTGAACCCAGGAGGCAGAGGTTGCAGGGAGCCGAGATTGTGTCACTGCACTACAGCCTAGGCGACAGAGCAAGACTCCATCTCAAAAAAAAAAAAAAAAAAAAAAAGAAAAAGAAAAAGAAAGAAAGAAAGAGAAAGAAGAGAGAAAAGAAGCACTCCAGCCTGGGCAAGAGAGCGAGACTCCATCTCCAAAAAAAAAAAAAAAAAGACCAGCCTGGCCAACATGGTGAAACTCCGTCTCTACTAAATATACAAAACAATCAGCTGGGCGTCATGGCAAACGCCTGTAATCCCAGCTACTCAGGAGGCCCAGGCAGGAGGATAGCTTGAACCTGGGAGGTGGAGGCTGCAGTGAGCCAAGATTGCACCACTGCACTCCAGCCTGGGCAACAGGGCGAGACTCAGTCTCAGGAAAAAAAAAAAAAAAAAAAAAAAGACCAGCCTGGCCAACGTGCTGAAACCCCATCTCCATTAAATATACAAAGAAATTAGCTGGGCATGGTGGCACATGCCTGTAATCCCAGCTACTCGAGAGGCCCAGGCAGGAGGATCGCTTGAACCCGGGAGGTGGAGGTAGCAGCAAACCAAGATTGCACCACTGCACTCCAGCCTGGGCAACAGAGCGAGACTCCATCTCAGACAAAAAAAAAAAAAAGGAAAAAAAAAGACCAGCCTGGCCAACATGGTGAAATACTGTCTCTACTAAATATACAAAAAAATTAGTTGGGCGTGGTGGCACACACTTGTAATCCCAGCTACTCGGGAGGCCCAGGCAGGAGGATCGCTTCAACCTGAGAGGTGGAGGTTGCAGCGAACCAAGATTTCACTACTGCACTCCAGCCTGGGCAACAGAGCGAGACTCCATCTCAGAAAAAAAAAAAAAAAAAAAAAAAAAACCAGCCTGGCCAACATGGTGAAACACCGTGTCTACTAAATATACAAAAATATTAGTTGGGTGTGGTGGCACACACTTGTAATCCCAGCTACTCGGGAGGCCCAGGCAGGAGGATCACTTGAACCCTCGAGGTGGAGGTTGCAGTGAACCAAGATTGCACCACTGCACTCCAGCCACTACACTCCAACCTGGGCAACAGAGCGAGACTCCATCTCAGGAAAAAAAAAAAAAAAAAAGACCAGCCTGGCCAACATGCTGAAACCCCATCAGTACTAAATATACAAAGAAATTAGCTGGGCATGGTGGCACACGCCTGTAATCCCAGCTACTCGGGAGGCCCAGGTAGGAGGATCGCTTGAACCCGGGAGGTGGACGTTGCAGTGAACCAAGATTGCACCACTGCACTCCAGCCTGGGCAACAGAGCGAGACTCTATCTCAGAAAAAGAAAAAAAGAAAAAAAAAAAGACCAGCCTGGCCAACATGGTGAAACCCCATCTCTACTAAATATAGAAAAAAATTAGCTGGGCGTGGTAGCACATGCCTGTAATCCCAGCTACTTGGGAGGCCCAGGCAGGAGGATCGCTTGAACCCGGCAGGTGGAGGTTGCAGTGAGCCAAGATTGCACTACTGCACTCCAGCCTGTAGAAACGCAGGCACCATTCTGGGTGAGAACATGGTCCATGCAAAGGCCTGCCAAGCCAGCCCAAGCCTTCCCCACCCTTGGGCCAAGCCAGCCGGCCTCCCAAGCCAGCCAAGCCAGCGACCCACCCAAGCCAGCCAAGCCAGCCAGCCACCTAAGCCAGCCAAGCCAGCCAGCCAGCCAAGCAAGCCAGCCAGCCATCCAGCCAAGCCAGCCAAGCCAAGCAGCCAGCCAAGCCAGCCAAGCCAGCCAAGCCAGCCGGCCAGCCAAGCCAGCCAAGCCAGCCAAGCCACCCAGCCACCCAAGGCAGCCAAGCCGCCCAAACAGCCAAGCCAGCAAAGCCACCCAGCCAACCAAGCCAGACAGCCACCCAGCCAGCCAGGCCAGCCAGCCAGCCAGCCAGCCAAGCCAGCCAAGCCAGCCAGACCACCCAGCCAGCCAGCCAGCCAAGCCAGCCAAGCCAGCCAGCCAACCAAGACAGCCAAGCCAGCCGGCCAGCCAAGACAGCCAAGCCAGCCAAGAAAGCCAGCCGGCCAAGCCAGCCAAGCCAGCCAGCCAGCCAGCCCAGCCAGCCAAGCCAGCCAGCCAAGCCACCCAAGCCAGCCAGACAGCCAAGCCAGCCAAGCCAGGCAGCCAGCCACGTGAGCCAGCCAGCCAAGCCACCCAGCCAGCCAAGCCAGCCAAGCCACCCAGCCAGCCAAGCCAGCCCAGCCACCCAGCCAGCCAAGCCAGCCAAGCCACCCTTCCAGCCAAGCCAGCCAAGCCAGCCGAGAAAGCCTGCCAGCCAAGCCAGCCAAGCCAGCCAGCAAGCCAAGCCATCCAAGCCAGCCAGCCAACCAAGCCGGCCAAGCAAGCCAGCCAGCCAAGCCGGCCAAGCCAGACAGCCAGCCAATCCAGCCAAGACAGCCAAGCAAGCCAAGCCAGCCAAGCCAGCCAAGCCAACCAGCAAGCCAAGCCAGCCAAGCCACCCAGCCAGGCAAGCCAGCCAAGCAACCCAGCCAGACAGCCAGCCAAGCCAGCCAAGCCAGCCAAGCCAGCCAGCCACCCAAGCCAGCCAAGCCACCCAGCCAGCCAGCCAGCCAAGCCAGCCAAGCCACCCAGCCAGCCAGCCAGCCAAGCCAGCCAGCCAGCCAAGCCAGCCAAGCCACCCAGCCAGCCAAGCCAGCCCAGCCACCCAGCCAGCCAAGCCAGCCAAGCCACCCTTCCAGCCAAGCCAGCCAAGCCAGCCGAGAAAGCCTGCCAGCCAAGCCAGCCAAGCCAGCCAGCAAGCCAAGCCATCCAAGCCAGCCAGCCAACCAAGCCGGCCAAGCCAGCCAGCAAGCCAAGCCATCCAAGCCAGCCAGCCAACCAAGCCGGCCAAGCAAGCCAGCCAGCCAAGCCGACCAAGCCAGACAGCCAGCCAATCCAGCCAAGACAGCCAGGCAAGCCAAGCCGGCCAAGCCAGCCAAGCCAACCAGCAAGCCAAGCCAGCCAAGCCACCCAGCCAGGCAAGCCAGCCAAGCCACCCAGCCAGACAGCCAGCCAAGCCAGCCAAGCCACCCAGCCAGCCAAGCCAGCCAAGCCACCCAGTCAGCCAGCCAGCCAAGCCAGCCAAGCCAGCCAAGCCAGCCAGCCAGCCAAGCCAGCCAAGCCAGCCAAGCCAGCCAGCCAGCCGACCAAGCCAGCCGGCCAGCCAAGCCAGCCAAGCCACCCGGCTGGCCAAGCCAGCCAAGCCAGCCAAGCCAACCGGACAGCCAGCCAGCCAAGCCAGCCAAGTCAACCAGCCAGATCCAGAGGCCTCCTTGGCCTGGGGACCGGGTGGATTTGACGCTTGCACAGGTAGAGACTGCCCCATGCAGATGAGCCATGTAAGGGGCTCGGGCCCTAGGGACCCAGCCTCTGGGCCAGGGGTTGGCCTGCCCAGGCCTGCTGGTGTCTCAGCTGGTGGCCGAGGGCCATAAGGCAGGCATTGTCCTCCACAAGGTCAGCTTTGCCGCTAACTTCCTGTTCTCGTTAATAACCTGATACAAGGAATTCTATTGCAATTGTTTATGTGTCTCTCCTACAAGGCTGTGAGCAACACTGTATCCCGAGCTCCTAGTCTGATGCCTGGCACACAGTAAGTGTTTAATAAATGATTCTTCAGTGCATAAATGAAAGAAAACATGGGTGAAGTTAGCATGGTCAGGACCATTGCAACTGCCTTCTGACCGGTCTCCTTGCTTCTCCTTAGTCTCCAGGCAGCAGTTGAAGTGATACAGTAATGGGAATCACTCCCTTCCTTCTCTGGCCAGGGTGCAGCCCCAGACTGCTGCTTCCAGGGAGCCCTTGATGCCCTGGTGAGGGGTGTGGGCTTGGAAGCTGGGCACTTACACCTGTGGGTTGTCGCCACTGTTGGAGTAGCAGAGGCTTCGAACCCCCTCCCCTGATTTTCCAGCATAACTAGTGGTGACAATATTGGGTCTCAGTGGGTATCTCCTGCCTCCAGTCCAGTGCCCTTTTTTGGGGACCATTATTGGCTTTTGGGGACCCTGAAGGAGGAATGGCCTGGTTATGCAATTTGGCTGGAGTGGAACGTCCCCATGAGGACATGGCAATGAGTCTTCCCCAGCAGGCAGATGCCAGATGCAGTGGTGACCACACCTGCCATCTGGGAGGATTCCAGGTGAGTCCCTGGTGGGGCTGGGGTGGGCTCTCCATCCTCCTATCCCTGGGACAAGTGTGTGGGGGACAGCGTGGGCCACCAGGAGCCATGCTAGACGGGCCCAGCCTCACCAGGTCTACTCTGGGACCGGCTGGGCCCCAAGAGGGTTGTGATCTTTCACAGCCATGATGTTAGGAGAGAGACAAGGACCAAGGATGGTGATTCCTTCCCAAAGGGCCACAGCCATCCAGTAAGGCCGAGCAGGGAGGAGCTGAGAAAGGCAGCCTCCCTCCTTTCTGCCTCTCTCCACCATCAGCATCAGCTCTCTTGCCCAAGGTGGTCTCCCTCTGCAGGGGCTGGGGCTTGTAAGGCAACGCCCCCCACCCCCACCTGGCGGTGCTTGCTCTCCGATTCCTGGGACCTGCCTGACCTTGACTGCAGCAGGGTTCTATGAGTGGCCTCACCACTTTGTCAATTGCTGTTGCCTTTTATTACTTCTCAGGGGCTTTATCTCAGCGGCCGCCTTGCCTCCTGGCTAAATGAGGATTAATTTTTTAACAGGATTATGTGCTGTGGGTTAGCTGTACTCTCTGGGGACGGCCAGGCGCTCCCCTCCCTCTTAGCCCCTCCCTCTCCCCAGGCCCCCCTTGCTGGTTTGCTGGGAGCAGAGGCTACATGTGGGGGCCCCAGGAGCTGGGGGCTGCATCATTCCAGACTCTGGGATGGGGGTGGGGTGGCGAGGGCCAGACCTGGACTCTGGGTGGTGGAGATGTCCTTGGGCAGGGCCTGCCCTGCAGGGTGAAGTTCCTTTAGAGGTTTCAGCCACTTCTTGAAGGACACCAGACTTGGCCACTGAGGAGCTGGAAGTGGGGAGAGATGGAGCAGGAGCAGGAGCAGGATCACGGGGACATGGGGAGAGAGAGGATGGGGGCCACCTTGCCAAGCCCGCCTGCCCCGGTATCTCAGAGCAGCACAGCCTGAACATGGCCAGCATCAGACTTTCTTGGTCCTTCTCCTGGAATACAATTTCAATTTTCCACCAAAGTTTGATAAAGGTGAGCCTGTTCTCACCCCTCCTGTGTCTATCGCCTGGAGGACAAAACCCAGGATCCCACCTCCAGCTCTCCGTGCCACCATCTCCTTCACAAGCCAGAGGGAGGCCTCCTTCTTTGCCCATCAGGAAAGCCTCTGCATCAGTCCAGGGTGGGCCTCCAGACACCAGTCTAGGGGGCTTCTCCCTGTTGCCCCAGGCAGAGCTGAGGCCCTTGTGGCTTCTCTTGTGATTCTTCTGTTGGGCCTCCTGTCCCCTCTGGAGTTATGAATTTGTGGGTGTGCTTACCTGCCTGCTGTGGGCCCCTGAAAGGGACACATTGATAGTGCATTCATATCTAGGCGCGTGGGAGGTGCCAGGCCTGTTTACGGAAGGAGTGATGAATGGATGGCTGAATGAACAAATGAAGGGGTGAATGCATGAGGGAGGAAGGGAGGGGGTCATTGGCTCCCTGAAGGGGCCCAGGGCTGACTTGTTCACAGCTCCCTCTTCCCTTGGCTGAGCCCAGGGCAGGCTGGCAGCTGTAGGCCTGGGATGTTGGCGCAGCAGCCTCGTGGGCAGCTGGGTTGATGGGGTGAGGTCCTGGCCAGAGGGGAAACTGTCCCTTTTTGGGTCTGGCTTCTCCTCCAGAGTTCCTGCTCTGCAGGTATGTGCAGACCTGGCTTAGCTGATGTAATGAATGACCACAAACTGAGTGGCTTCAAGCAGCAGTCATGCATTCTGGTGGCCTGGTCATCCTTGGCTTGTGGCTGCATCCCTCCTGCTCAGCCACCATTCTCAAGAGGCCTTCTCTGTGTCTGTCCCTATGACTCCTATAAGGACACCAGCCCTTGGATGTGGGGCCTGCCTGAATAACCCAGGATGACCTCATCTCCTCATCCTTCACTTAATTCCATCTGCAAAGGCCCTCCATCCAAAAAAGGCCGTATTCACACATTCTGGGAATTAGGACAGGGTCATATCCTTTTGGGGGACCACGCTTCAACCCATAAAATACCCATATGCTTGACGACCCACCTTCCTCCTCTCTGGGAGCCTCTGTGCTCACACCTAGAATTTCTGGGTGTGAGTCTATGCCCCTCTGTGACCATCCTGTGTCCTGGTTTTTTGTTTTTGTTTTTTGAGATGGAGTCTCACTCAGTCGCCCAGGCTAGAATGCAGTGGCACGATCTTGGCTCACTGCCAGCTCCACCTCCCGGGTTCATGCCATTCTCCTCCCTCAGCCTCCTGAGTAGCTGGCACTACAGATGCCTGCCACCACACCCGGCTAATTTTTTGTATTTTTAGTAGAGATGGGGCTTCACCATGTTAGCCAGGATGGTCATGATCTCCTGATCTCGTGATCCACCCGCCACGGACTCCCAAATTGCTGGGATTACAGGCATGAGCCACCGTGCCCGGCCTGTCCTGTGTTTTTTTTTACATTTATTTTTTGAGACAGGATCTCACTCTGTCACCCAGGCTGGAGTACAGTGGTGAGATCATGGCTCACTGTGTAGCCTCGACCTCCTGGGCTCAAGCCATCCTCCCATCTCAGCCTCCTGAGTAGCTGAGACCACAGGTGTGTACCACCACGCCCAGCTAATTTTTGAAATGTATTCGTAGAGACAGGGTCTCCCTATGTTGCTCAGGCTGGTCTTGTACTCCTAGGTTCAAGGGATCCTCCTGCCTCAGCCTCTCAAAATGTTGGGATTACAGGCATGCCTGGTGTGTCCCTTGTTTATTCATGTATACCACTCCTGGGTATACGCCCAAGAGAATTGGAAGCAGGGTCTCAAAGAGATACTTGCACACAGGTGTTCATAGCAGCTTATTCACAAAAGCAAAAATGTGGCAACAGGCCAGGCGTGGTGGCTCATGCCTGTAATCCCAGCATTTTGGGAGGCTGAGAAGGGTGGATCACCTGAGGCCAGGAGTTTGAGACCAGCCTGACCAATATGGTGAAACCCTGTCTCTACTAAAAATACAAAAATTAGCTGGGCATGATGGCAGGCACCTGTAGTCCCAGCTACTCGTGAGGCTGAGGCATGAGAATCACTTGAACCCAGGAGGTGGAGGTTGCAGTGAGCCGAGATGGCACCACTGCACTCCAGCCTGGGCAACATAGTGAGACTGTATCACACACACACAAAAAAAAGGCATTTAGTATGCCTAACCGCCCTGCCAGCTCAGCCCAGCTGACCTCAGATGTGCTCAGGACACTCCCATTAGCCTCTAGGTAGGCAAAATCAGCTCACACAAAGCCTGCTTTTTTTTTTTTTAGGCAGACTCTCACTCTGCTGCCCAGGCTAGAGTGCAGTGGTGTGATTATAGCTCACTGCAGCTTCAAACTCCTGGGCTTAAATGATCCTCCTACCTCAGCAACCCAAGAAGCTGGGACAACAGGTATGTGCCACCACCCCTGGCTAATATAAAAAAAGGTTTGTTTTGTTTTGTAGAAATGGGGTCTCGCCATGTTGCCAAGGCTGGTCTTGAACTCCTGGGCTCAAGCCATCCTCCTGCTTTGGTCTCCTAAAATGCTGGGATTACAGGCGTGAACCACTGTCCTCAGCTCACGAAGCTAGTGTTGATTTTCTTGTGCAATTTGTCGAATACTGTACTGAAAGTGAACATGGTTGTGTGGAACTTAAGTGCCGTTGCTGCTGAGTTCTGGCCACATTCTTACCATCGTGGAGTCGGGGCCCGTCGGTGGAGCCATCCTAATAAGGCAGGGCCATCTGTGTAGGAATCTGCTGTTTGCAGAGATTTTTGTTGGTGATCACCAGGCTTGGACTCTGAGAACCTTGGAGGAACCCAGTGGGGAGCACACAATGTGGAGTGGGACATTCACTGGACCAGGGAGGTCGGGCCTTGGTTAGGAACCCTGGGGAGGAAGAGCTGAGGGGGTTGGGGGCCTGAGCTTTTCTCAGTGGCTCAGCCATGACCCTGGGCTACCCCTGCCCCAGGCCTCCCTCCTGTGCCTGTGAGCTGGGGATGATCATTAGTGTCCCCTCCCCCAGCATGTAGGGCTGTGCCAGGCACAAGGAGGAGGCTTGCCGCGTTCCCACTGAGGACAGACTACCCAGGAAAGCACTCAGACAGCCTCAGGGAAGATGAAGGTGGGTCCAGGACATGCCAAGGGCAGGCCCTTGGGCAGGTTTTTCAACAGTGCCTCTGCCCCACCACCCCTGTGCCCTTGCCTGTCACCACAGGGTCTCGGAGAGGAGAGCCATGTGGCTCAGCATGGCCAGGGACAGGCTAGACTGTCCTGCTGCAGAGGACCCACTGGGGCCCAGTGGGACAGCCCTCCCCCTCCCCCTGGGACTCCATGGCCTGTGCTGTCCTCCTGCCCAAGAAGCTTCCCTCTGAGGCATCTCGGGTCCGGGTCCGTACTGCTCACCCAGGGCCAGAAGCCCCCAGGAGGCCTATGGTAAGAAGGAGGGCGAGACATAAACAATTTCCCCCTCCTCTGCTGAAGGCTCTGGCATCAGCGTGCTTTGCATGCAGCGGCCTTTCCCCCGGGCAGCGAGGGCCTGAGTGGGCGCCTCCCCCACCACCTCCTGGGTGTCAGCCCCAGACTGCCCCATGGCTCCACCCCTGTTCAGAGCCACTCAGCCCCTGGGAAAGGTGGCTGGGTCATGAGTTGGGGATATGAGGGGGATCAGTGCCTGCTAGTTGGTGCCAGAAAACCACCTTTGCTGGACTTGGCATTGAGGGTTGGCAAGGGGGCCTCGGAGACACTCTCCTCCCTCCGACCTGTACCCCCACGGTACCCGCGGTCACTCGGTTCCTGACTGCCTGCTTTGGGTTGGGATCCCAGGACCCACCCTCTCCCGGCTTCTGGTGAGCCATGCCCTCCGTGGTGGGGAGTCTCCTGCCTGATGCCACGGCCTTGCGAGTGTCACTCAGAGCCCCTGCTGCACGGAGCCGTGCTGTGGGTTTCTTTTCCTGTGTGGACCTGCAGAGAAGCTGCCTTGTCACTGTCCCCTCATTGCTGGGGTATAAATCCTCATTGTCACTATCTTGGCCCTCTGCCACCAGCCGTGGACTCTGGGGACACTCAGGACTCAGGCCTGGAATTTTCCCCAAGGTTTTTCCTAGGTGCATTGTTGCAAACAGGGTCCCCTCTTGCCCCAGAGGCTGAGCTTCCATGGGCAGGGGGAGAGTGGGAGCAGTTGTCTGAGGGCCAGGCTGCGGGGACAGGGTCTGGGGTTTCCTGTGGAAATGCTGAAGAGTGCCCACCCCTGCCCTGGCTCCGGCCAGCATCGGGTCGCCCCGGCGGGCAGGGAGTGACAGCTGCAGAACGCACGAAAGTGGTGGGTGGGGTGGGAGTGGCTGGTGCTGACTTTGTCCAAAGGCCAGAGGTGCCGTGGGGCCCCTGACACCATGTGGCTAAGGGCTTCTCCATTCACCAGGACTGTTCTCACAGAGTCTTTCCAGAGAGCCCGCAAAGGGCCTGCTATCTCCAAAAACGTCTATTTTATAGGCACCTGGATGTCTACTGTGTCCTGATATGGAGGAAAGGACATGCAATGGGAGATAACGTGGCTACCTTTGGCCATGTCGGGTGGATAAGAGATGGCCAACAGGTCACTGCAGGGCCTGCTCTCCCTTACCTCCCCAATCAGGGGACAGGATCTTGTGTGTGTGTGTGTGTGTGTGTGTGTGTGTGTGGCAGGGAGGGGTATCCCTCTGGTGCAGTCCTTGGTGGTTTCCTCACCTTGATGTTGGTCCCATGGCCATCGGTGTTGGCCTCATCATCACCACTTTCAGTCTCTGAACAGCAACAGGCTCCACTGAGCAGGTGCCCAGTGACACCTGGTGCGTTGGAGGGTGGGGTTGAGCCCCGGTGAGCCAGGACCTGCCGAAAGATCAGGGGGAAGAGCACAGACCCCCCTCCACCAGCCCTGGGGCCCCACAAAGGAACATTCAGGCCGCCCCAGTTTGAGCCATGAGTTGTGTCCACGGCAGCCTCGCTTCCTTTGCTGGGCCTTGGCGGTGATAACACCTGAATCTGTGCAGGTCTCAGGTGAGCCTTCTCCAGCTCAGGCTCTGTCGCCTCACAGGACGCCTCGGTTCCCGGGCATTGATGCAGCACCTGCTGTGTGAAGGGAAACCAGAGAGGCCAGTCCTTGCTCCTGAGGACTCAAGGGTCTGGACACGGGGGGAAACCCACACCCCACAATGCTCCCAGACGATGGATGCAGCGCAAGGCCTAGGCTCACTCCAGGAATGTGGGGCACAGGGCCCAGAGCCCATTTGGGAGCGCCATGCCCTCCGTGGGCTGGAGGGACCAGGGGGTCTTTGGTGGCCGGTGAAAGCGTTTTGCCAGCTGAGAATATTTTTTTTGCTGGCCGCGTCCAATCTGGTTTCTGGGGAAGATAAGAGGAGGCTACATCAGCAGATGCCTGTCACCATGGACTAACAGCTGGCTCAGGGAATCCAATTCCAGCTCAGAACCCGGGGCCCAAGGAACCACTTGAGGCTGTGGCTCTGTCTCTTTTTGGACTCGAGGGACTCTGACCATGGTTGTGGACTCTCCCTAGAAAACATGCACACATAGCAATTTGCTGACCTGTCCTGGGAGCTCAAGGGAGGCCCAAGGCAGTGGGACTGGGGGTCAGGGAGCAGAGGGGCAGGGCCAGGGCGAGGGGAAAGAGAGAGCATGGGGGGGGGGGTCCTGTCCCCTTGAGGCCGCCGTGCAGGGGCTGGCTGCATTCCAAGGCTGGAGGAACAGCTCTGCCTTGCAGGGAATTAGCACAGTCTACCTCTCCGGCTGCTTCACCGTGGGTTGCCCCTGTGCCATTGAGGATGGTGATGGGGGAGGAAGGGGGGTGATGAGGGAGGGAGGGTCTTGATGTACCACCTGCCCCCAGATGGCCAAGGTGACCCTTCCCAGCATCCCTGAGCTTCGCAGGCATGTAGGGGAGCCTCGGAGGGCACATCTCTTTGCTGTTTCTGCTGTTACACGTGACCACAAACTTAGAGGTTTAAAACAATGCAAATGTATTTATTTTTTCCTCTTTTTTCCCCCATGTAAGACAGGTAATGTGCCACTGTCCTAAAGATGTTGCATGTCCCACGCAAGAGTGTGAAAACCCCCTCATCACACATATCAGCCACAGAAGGATCAAAACAATGCCAATTTATTATTTTAGAGTTCTGGGGGTCAGAAGTCCCATGGGGCCCCACTGGGTTAAAGCCACGGTGTCAGCAGGGCTGGCTCCTTCTGGAGGCTGGGGGCAGATGCATCTCCTGGCCTTTCCCGGCTTCTGAAGGCCACCACGTTCTGGGCCTCAGTCCCAGGCTGGGGCATCACCAAGCCCACTGCTTTTGCACCACATCTGCTCTGACCCCCGCCTCCCTCTCACAGGGGCCCTTGTAATGCCATTGGGTTCACCTGCATGATGCCGGGGAGTCTCCCATCGCAGGACCCTCGGTCACATGGGCAATGTCCCTTTTGCCATGAAAAGTAGCCCATTCACAGTCCCGGGATTAGGATGTGGGCCTTTTGGGGGGCACCATTCTGCCCAGTGTGGAGGGTGTGCAGGAGTGACCAGACCTCAGGGAGGCTCTCAAATTGACCTCATCCCCAGCACAAAGTCCAGGAGGGATGGCGTGAGGTGTCCAGGATGCTGGAGCTTGGTGGGGGCTGGACAGGGACTCTGCTCAGGCACCCAGCCCCAGTGTGAGGGGCCCATGGCTGTGGGTGCAGGAGCCACAAGGGAGAAATGATGGCCCCATAGACTTTCCTTCCCCAAACTTGGATCCCCTGAAACAGAGAGGTGAGGCTTAGGGGTGAAGGGCGAGCAACTTCTGCAATAAGATTTCTATGATGCCTGACCATGTCTGTAAGAGAAAGGCTATGTCTTTCTTTATTTTTGTTTATTTATTTTTTGAGACAGAGTCTTGCTCTGTCACCCAGGCTGGAGTGCAGTGGGTTGATCATAGCCCACTGCAGCCTCAACGTCCCAGCCTCAAGCAATCCTCTCTCCTAGGCCTCCCAAGTAGCAGGGACTACAGGCATGTGGCTTGGGAGGCAATTTTTTTTTTTTTAAGAGATGAGGGTCTCACCATGTTGCCCAGGCTGGTCTCGAACTCCTGGCCTCAAGCAATCCTCCTGCCTTGATATCCCAAAGTTCTGGGATTACAGGCATGAGCCACCATGCCTAGTCTTTTTTCAAAAAAAAATTTTTTTTCTTTTTTGAGTCACAGTTTCATTCTTTTTGCCCAGGCTGGAGTGCAATGGTGCCGTCTTGACTCACTGAAACCTCCACCTTCCAGGTTCAAGCAATTCTCCTGCTTCAGCCTCCTGAGTAGCTGGGATTATAGGTGCCTGCCACCACATCTGGTTTATTTTGCATTCATTTTTATTTTTAGTAGAGATGTGGTTTTACGATGTTGGCCAGGCTGATCTTGAACTCCTGACCTCAGGTGATCTGCTCGCCTCAGCCTCCCAAAGTGCTGGGATTACAGGCATGAGCCACCGTGCCTAGCCTCAAAAATTTTTAATGTAACTTTTCAAATAAACTCACACATGTGATCAGTGATCACCACACATGCTTTATCGATAATCGCCACACTTGTTTCATGCATTGCTATTGTCTTTCTCTTTCCTTTTCCCCTTTGGCTGAAGCATTTTCCATCCTGTAGCAAATGTTCTGAAATTTTGTTCCTATGAACTTCAGGTTGCAAGGCGCCAAGTACGGGAAACTCTGGAACACACTTGCGGCTCCCTTAGGGCAATCTTCAAATTAACAGTCATTCTTTGGCACCCGCTCAGGCCCCATCCGGAATCACATTCCCCTGATTGTTTGCTTACATCCATCAGATGGAACACATAGGTTCCTAACAAGGCCCACAGTTTAAGTTTTGTGGTGGCGCCTCTTCAACCTCTCTTACTCTAGATCAGGCGCCGCCCCCGACCCCCACTGCTCCTACCACCACTTGTGATTTGTTGCAGAAACCAGATCAGCTGTCCTGCAAATGTGTCGCCTATCACACAGCTGTTTGCCTCTCTTTGGTGTCGCCTCGCCCCACGTCTCCTGCAAATAGAAGCTGTGCTGCAGAAACGCCCTTAGATTCAGGCTCATCTTTATTTGCCAGAAGCCTTCGTGGGCAGAGCAGTGAGAGCCACATGGAAGCACCTGTGATGCAAAGTGGGTCCAGGTGGCCAGAGCCCGAACCCACCCTGTGATGAGAAGTGTGCCCCGTGGGTCCAGGTGGCCATAGCCCTGACCTACCCTGTGATGCTAAGTGTGCCCCGTGGGTCCAGGTGGCCACAGCCCGAACCCACCCTGTGATGCTAAGTGTGCCCCGTGGGTCCAGGTGGCCATAGCCCTGACCTACCCTGTGATGCTAAGTGTGCCCCGTGGGTCCAGGTGGCCACAGCCCGAACCCACCCTGTGATGCTAAGTGTGGCCAGTAGGTCCAGGTGGTCATAGCCCGGACCCACCCTGTGATGTCCTTGTTTTGTCATTACTGATCTCACCCATGACCCTTGTGAGAAATAATTATGTCATGAGAGGTGGCAAAATCGTGGTTTTTCTCATGATCTCATCTCTTCACAATGAGTAGCTGAAATTCTTCTATTAAAAACAACAACAACAAAAAAGGCTGGGCACGGTGGCTCACGCTTGTAATCCCAGAGCTTTTGTAGGCCAAGGTGAGAGAGGCCAGGAGCTTGAATCCAGCCTGGGCAACATGACAAGACCCCATCTCTACAAAAACATAAAACATTAGCCAGGTATGGTGGTGCGTGCCTGTAGTGTTAGCTACTCAGGGGCTAAGGCAGAAGGATCCTTTGAGCCCAAGAAGTTAAGGCTGCAGTGAGCTTTGATTACACCACTGCACTTCAGCCTGGGTGACACAGCGAGACCCTGTCTCTTAAATAAAACAAACAGGCTGGGTGTGGTGGCTTACACCTGTAATCCCACCACTTTGAGAGGCCGAGGTGGGTGGATCACCTGAGGTCAGGAGTTTGAGACCAGCCTGGCCAACGTGGTGAAATCCCATCTCTACTAAAAATACAAAAATTTAGCAGGGCCTGGTTGTGGGCGCCTGTAATCTCAGCTACTCAGGAGTCTGAGGCAGGAGAATCACTTGAACCCACGAGGCAGAGGCTGCAGTGAGCCGAGGTTGTGCCATTGCACTCCAGCCTGGGCAACAGAGCAAGACTCCATCTCAAAAAAAAGAAACCAACCAAACAGAACCCAAAAAAACTTGCTGTTGTCCACTAGAGTTATTGAGTTATCCTGAAATATAGTTTAAAAGGGAAATTCTTAATTCTTTTCTTTTAATTGACAATGTTCCAAATAGAGAGTTGGAGCCTTGTTTTTCCAGTGGATTACCGATGGGTTTTAGTTTGGTTTCTCTCTTTAAATCTATTTATAGCTTTTGTGTATTCATTGTGTATTCAGCAATTACACACAATGAATACACAAAAAATTACACAACCAATACACAAAAGGTATAGGTAGATTTAAAAAGCGAGATACCAAGGCTTGATTTTAGGCTCAATTTGTCCCCTCTTTAGCCAGGGATTTCTAATTTTTTTCCCCTCAAAAGTGGTAGGCCAGGGTGCTGTCCTGTCAGTGGTGGGAGGAAAGGTTAGTTGCCCCGGACAGTGGGTGAATGCTGGGGTGCCAGTGTCAGGGAGGGGAGGGGCTGGTGGGTGAATGCCAGAATGCCAGTGTCAGGGATGGAGGGGCTGGTGGGTGAATGCCAGAGTGCCAGTGTCAGGGACAGAGGGGTTGGTGGGTGAATGCCAGGGTGCCAGTGTCAGGGATGGAGGGGCTGGTGGGTGAATGCCTTGGTGCCAGTGTCAGGGACGGAGGGGCTTGTTGAAGAGAAACTCTTTCTTCAGGGCCATTGATTTCCCTGCCTTGTTTGAATTGCCTGGATTGGGCTCTCTGAAGACCAACACCATCTTATTAGAAGACAAGGGCTTCTTCTCTTTTCTTTCTTTCTTTCTTTTTTTTTTTTTTTTTTGAGACAGAGTTTCACTCTTGTTGCCCAGGCTGGAGTGCAATGGCGTGATCTCGGCTCACTGCAACTTCTGCCTCCCCGGTTCACGCGGTTCTCCTGCCTCAGCCTCCTGAGTATCTGGGATTACAGGCGCCCGCCACCACGCCTGGCTAACTTTTGTATTTTTTAGTAGAGACGGGGTTTCTTCATGTTGGTCAGGCTGGTCTGGAACTCCCGACCTCAGGTAATCCGCCTGCCTCGGCCTCCCAAAGTGTTAGGATTACAGGCGTGAGCTACTGTGCCCGGCCTTTTCTTTTCTTTCTTTAGAGTCAGGGTCTCTCTCTGTCACCCTGACTGGAGTGCGGTGGCATGATCACGACTCACTGCAGCCTCGACCTCCCGGGTTCAAGCGATCCTCCCATCTCAGCGTCCTGAATATCTGGGACGACCGCACCTCACTAATTTGTGTGTGTGTGTGTGTGTGTGTGTGTGTGTTTTGCAGAGATGAGGTCTCGCCATGTTGCACAGGCCTGGCAGGTGTTTCTGATAGTCACAAAGCCCCTGCTACCGGGGAAAGGGAAAGGAAGCCCCAGCTAAGACCCAATTAAGAAAATCCCAGAACCAACAACATTGACTGTTCGGCTTTGGTAATCTCCAATGTGTCCACCAGGTGGTGCTGTCCAGCCACAAATCTCCCAGGTTTGAGCTCGGGCTTCTGGGAGGGCACCTCCAGGGCTGGGGTCTCATCGTGTTGTCCCCACTTTATTCCAACGTCCACCCCAGGCCTGGGGGAGCCCAGGGAGGACCGAGTCTCCTGGGCCCCGCAGGGTGCACAGAGGTGAGTTGGTAGTGCGGTCCCAACCTCGACAAGCATCCCAGTGAAGCAGGCTGAGCGCCCGGCTGGCTCCCTCAGGTCCCCTCCTCCGGGCCTTCGCCCTGTTGATTTGGGTGTTTTAATGCAGGAAAGTAGGACACTGGTTGTCACCTGCCTGCTCCTACAAGGAAAATGCATGTTTGTGTGGTTATCCGTGGCCACCCCCACCAGGGCCTGCGGGGGGTCCAGTGCAGTGGAGGTGGGGAGGCGACTCATGGGCTCCAGGATCCGTGGAGAGTGAGTGTCAGCGGGAGGGCGTCCCCTGACCTCAGTCAATGGAAGCTGCTCTTCCTGGGGGTCCCGCGGGAGGCCCGTGATGGGGGTGGGGGAGGAGGGGTGAACGCCGGGCCCTGATTGGCCGCCTGTCCTTGGGACTTGGCTGGTCCTAAGAGGGAACGGGGAGCACAGGTGGGGTCACAGCCTCAGCCGGGACTCCTGCCCTCCAGCCCCTCAGCATCCTCCCTGCGTGTGCTCTCCTGGGGGCTGCTCAGGGCAGGTGGCGAGTAGGGGGGCTGTGGGACCAGAGAGATGGGGTGAACGTGCCCAGGGCCTGCCCTCTTGGCCTGCCGTGGAGACCCACCCAGGCATACCTGGGGGCTGACCCTCCCCTGCAGAGAGCAGGGTGAACCCCAGCCCTGCCCTCGCCTAACAGCCGGGTTCAAGGGGAGTGTAATTTATAATGAACCCCACTCCTCCCCCAACACCCACCACAGGAGGAGCCAGCCTCTCTCCTGACACCAAAGTCATGCTCCTGACCCTGCAGGCCACAGGGTGAGGAGGACCCAGAGGGGCAGCGGGGTGGGGGCATTTCATAAGCCGGTGAGAGCTGCCCATGTGCATCCTCAGGCCTCACAGTGGAGTGAGGAGCGGGGGCCGCCTGCGTCCTCCACAGGAGCTCCTGTCATTCCACCTCTGGGGGTGCACTTGCCGACTTGCCCCAGACCTGGACTCAGGCTGCGCTGCTGTCTGCCCAGGGCCTGGCGATTGCTGTGCCCATGGTGGGTCCCACAGGCAGGCCCTGCCCTCCCATCGCTGGCTTCTGAGCAGGGGCTTTGGGGCTGCTGGACCTTGGAGGCCGAGCGGGGGATTCTGGTGTCCCTATGTCTTGTGGGCCTGGTGTCCTGAGGGCCAGCGCCTCCCAGCCTGCACTGGGACCTTCCATGGAAGCAAGTCCTTTTTCATCTCAGGCACTGGGTGTCCCAGGGCCAGGGAAGGGGCTGCGCAGCACCTCAGGAGCCCAGAACTGCTGCCAGCCAAGGAGGAGGAGCTGGGGGGAGCAGAGGCCTGGACCAGCTGGGATGTTCCCATCCACGTGTCCCTCCCGCCCAGGCCACATGGGCAGGGGAGGAAGAGGGGAGGAGGAGGGGAGGGGCCCTTGTCCTCCCAGAGCCTCTCCCTTCCTCTCCTCCCCCTCCCTCTGCTCATCTCATCATGAGACAGCTGGCGAGGGCCTTCGGCTGCCCTGGAGTGCCCCTGCCCTGGCCAAGCTCTTGCTGCCCCCTTCTCCTGGAGGTGCCAGATGGGGCGGGCCCAAAGCAGCAGAGGTCTGGGCCCTGGCTCCAGCTCTGTCCCCTCCTGAGGGCCCTGGAGGAGCCAGGAGGAGGGCCTAGCAGGGCCGGGCAGATGGTGGGCTGGGAGGAGGGGTTGCCTGGGTAGACGGCCCGACTGGCAGGACAGATGGTGGGCCAGGCAGGGGTCCGGAGCCCGCCCCATCTGCTCCAGTCCCTGGTGGGACTTTTCTTGTCCACCTCGGGCTGAACTGGGATGGGCTGCGTGGGTGGCTGTGGCCCAGGCCGAATTCTGTCACAGTGGGTCCTCTGTCCCTGGGGCACGGCCAGCCGGGTGCTCATCTGGGGTCTTGAAGCCCCCTCCTGGCAGCTGGCACGTGGCTGGAGGTCATCATGTTTCGGGGGCTCCTGAGGGTCTGCGGGCCATGCCTGACCAGAGCCTGGGGCGCATCCCGGGAACAAAGCCGCCGCTGCAGATGAGGGGCTTTGTAGGTGGGTGGGCGACTGAAGCCCCCTGGAGGGGCTTCCTGGGGTCCAACGCCGAGAGGGTCCGGGACAAGAAGATGCTCAGTCACGTGTTTGTGCTGCAGGTGTACCCCCAGCCCAGGAGACATCAACGGTCAGCCCCATGCACGTGAGGAGGGATTGCAGGACCAGGGGCGCTCAGGATTGGGCCGGGCTGCTTCTCAGAAGAGGGGACGTTGAGCCCAAGCAGGCTGCACTCCTGCTTGGACAGAAGGTGCAGGGGTGGGGAGGGTAATCACACCAATACAGACATGGATGGACTCGTGCAGAACATAAATACTCTCTTTGCTTATGTCTATGTTACTTAAAGGAACCATGGAAATAACAAATTCCCAATTACAATGCAGTAAACTTTAAGAGGAGCAGAGTGAGCTTCGCTCTTTTATGGTTGGTGTATTCCCAAAAAACACTTTCTTCTTCTTTCCCATTTCTTTTTCTAGTTTCTCCTAAATTGGTGTTTCTTTAGATGGAAGCAGTGTCTCAGACCATAAAGCATTAAACCTATTTGAAGCACTTAAGTTAATTATTGTATTCATAAAATCTAGGTTGATCCATCTCATAGCAAAATCAGTATAATTTTACCTTCTTCTTTTTAAAAAGCCAACAAACTATAAGTGGTGCTTCTATGTAGAAATATATAAGTAGAACTGAGTTTTTACTTATAGAACTTATATCAAATGATGATAAGTGAAGTATTTTTATTCTATAACCTGGATTTAAAAATATACGATCTCTGCAATATGTATTAAAGAAACCATTTTAAGAAGTCAAATGGGGAAAAAAACAAAACAAAATGTTCCATCCTTAGACAGATGACCTATAATTTATTTTATTTGATTCAAGCTATATCTTTAAATAGTAGTATCAGGATCACAAGTCATTTTGAAATGTCATAAAAATGTTCCAAGTTTGTGTTTTAAAGGACCTTAGAGGGACTATTTGTGGTTTTGTACTTTCTTTGTTCAGTGATCCATTTGCAGGTTATTCTGAACCTCCTTGGGAAAAGATGAAAGTAGGATGGCATTTTGGAAATGATTCTTCATTCTGAAACCTCCTTGAGTGATAGACTAGATGGAGTATAGTTATATATTTGGCAGTAGAAAGCAATCTCTCCTGTCAAATTTCCCATTCATTTTTATTTCTGGATTTATTCTTTCTACTTTTGCTCAAATACCAACACATAAAGAGTGTCCACAGATATAGGCTCTAATAATGCACTGTGGGAATTTAACACATTTTAAAAGACTGAAGGATAGTAAGAAGAGAGCTTTTAACAGATTCCTTATGGAGGGAAAAGAATATTGCTAGATGAAACAAAAATGGAAAAAAATCTTTTATTGATAGATGTACCTTATCTTTTCTTCCTTTACTCCTAATTGAATTGTGAATGTTTTATCAAAATTCACAAAATTTTGATAGAATGTGCCAAATATTTCCTGAGTTACAATTTCTCATTTAGAAACATTTGCTTTAAATTCTCATACAGATCCAAAACTGTTCTGTTCATTTTCCTGTTGACTACTTTTTCTACCTTGACTTGGGATACTCCAGAAGAGATATCCTTGTTGTTAACAAGAAAATAAGCTAATATAAAAGAGATAAATTAAAGTTAGATTATAGGCCATATACTAAGAACTAAAAAATTGAGTTTGGTGGAAACATAAAGATCATGTAGTTAAATGCTCACAATTTTCCCTTATATCACTAAATAAACAAAATAAAAATATTACAAAGGGTTAAAAAAAAACAGAAAAGATGCCGGCAACATTTTTAGTCAGATACATATTCGCATAGATATTTCCATATATTCATAGAAATATCTAGCACCATTTCTTTGAAAATAAGAAAGTATAAAGGAAGAAATTGATTTTGACATTATCCTAGAGAGTTTAAATGGATCCTAACCAAATACAGACACAAGTCAAACAACACTGACCATCCAAGCATTTTACACTGATCAAGATAATGAAAAAGGTTGAACTTATGACAAATACAGAAATAAGAAATTTATGTTATTTTTTAAAGAAATAAACTGTCTGTGATTAATCTTTTTCCCATTTATGAAACTTAAATGATATATCATTTGTTTGTAAATTGCAGGCAGGGTGTTTAATTATATAAAAAGGAAACCTACATTCTGTCTTTATGGAGTTTATGGAAATAAGGTAATACAGATTAATTTAGGCTAAAGTTTTAAAAATTAATCATTAATATTGGAGAAACAAGGATCAAAATATCTAAGTAAGCTGTAGCTCAGATAAGAAGGCATAGGCCCATTTCTTCTTGCTCCCTCTCACTAGGCACAACCTTAAGCACTGCAAATGGTACAAAAAGCAAATAAAGGAGAACTCTGCAGGTGGTAAAAATAGAAGAGCTGGTGGGGGGACCCAGGATTTGAGCAACAACACAACATCAAGATGCCTTGTGTCCTCCCACCTGACAGAGGAAGGCCATCCATATCCAGTACTTCTTTCCCCCATGACATAGTAGCAGAAGGCAGCCCAGATAGGCCCATTGTTTCTCCAGATCAAACAGTAGCCCCCAGGATAGCACCAGCTGAACTTAAGACATGAGAGTGCCTCTCCTTACCCACCTGCCCTGAGACTTCTTTTTTCTACCAAGAGATACTTAGGCTACAAGACAGAGCCTGCAGGAGAGACTGAACAATACCAGGCAACTTAGTAGGTCATGGAAGCCTCTTTGTCCTCATAGGACTGAGATTCTCCATTCTTGATCAGATGTATTAGACCATTTCATGCTGCTATAATAGAATACCACTGACTGTAATGTATAATGAACAGAAACATATTTGCAGCAGGAGCCAATCCTTCTCATCAAATTTCACATTCATTTTTATTTCTAGATTTATTCTTTCAACTTTTGCTTAAATGTCCACATTTAAAGAGTGTCCACAGATACAAAATAGGCTCTAGTGATGCATTGTGGAAATTTAATGCGTAGTGAAACACTCAAGGATAGTACAAAGAAAGCTCTCTTATTTTTACTACCTTCAGGGTTCTCCTCTATATTTGTCTTTTCACTACTTCTAATGCTTAAGGTTGTGTCTCATGAGAGACAGCAAGAAGAAATGGGTCTATGCCTTCTTGTCTGAACCACATTTCATTTAGATGTTTTTGATCCTTGTGTCTTTTTTACTAATGATGATAAAAGAATCAATCAACTAGACATAAAAATTCTAAATATGTACTGACCACGAGAGCGTATTTGCAAAATAACGTGAAACAAAAACTGATAAAGAGTTGAAAGCAGAGATTCGCTACTGTAATTGCAGACTCCAGCACTGTCATTATAACAATGATAATAATGATAGAATTATTAGAAAATCAGCAATGACCTGCAATATCTAGAATATATGCACATTCAACTAAGAAGATCTAACTACCACACAAAAACACTCCGCTCAATTACAGCAGAACACACAATTTTTTTCAGACCTTCATGGAATACTCATCAAGATAGATCATAGACATAAGTAGACATTAATCAAGCCTCAACAAACTTAAAAAAAGAAAAAGTTTAAATTGTGTTATGTATTTTTTATGATACCAAACTAGAAATAAATAACAAAACAAGAGGAATCTGAGAACATGTGGGAAATAACGTATCTTTAAATGATCCATGGGTCAAAAAGGAAGTCTCAAATAATTTAAAAACAAATACATAGATGTGAATGATTTAAAAGATACAAAATATTATGTCAGATAGAACTAAAGAAGCGATTAGAGAAAAACTGATAGCAGTGCAGGCTTACACTAAAAATGAGAGGTCTCAAGTTGACAATCTACATTTCTATTAACAAAAGTAGAAACAGAAGAGCAAAATAAGCTCAAAACAAAAAGAAAAAATAATAAAAAATCAAAGCAGAAATCAATAAAATTGAAAACAGAAAAGCAATGAAGAAAATTAATGTAACCAAATATCTTTCAAATATGTTTATCAATAAAATTGATAAAACTCCAAAAATACTAAACAAAAGTAACAAAAAGACAGCTATTGCTCATGTCAAAATTAAAGTAAGAAATAACGCTCTTGATTCTGTAGCTTTTAAAAAGATAAAGAGAATAATACGAACAACTTCATGCTTATAGTTTCATCAACTTAAACGGACTAATTTTTTGAAAACACAGACTATCAAAAATTAGCAAGATAAAATTAACAATCTAAAATAGCTCTATTACAATCAAAGCAATTCAATTATTAATTAAAAGGTCCTGAAAAATAAAATTCCTGGCTGAAATAGTTTCACCGGAGAATAGTAATAAACATTTAAGAAGTAATTATTACTAAATTTATACAAGATTTACCAGAAAATAGAAATGAAGTGAAAATTTCCTAACTATTCTTATGAAGTATTACACTAATACCCAAGCCAGTGTACAAAAAAGAAAATAATTGATTAGTATCCCTCGCAAATATAGATATAAAAATCATTAACAAAATATGAAATAAAACTCAATAATATATAAAAATAACTACACACATGACCAAGTGTGTTTATTCCAGCAATACAAGGATGGTTCAACATTACAAAATCAGTCATTGCAATGAACAATATCAACAGGCTAAAGAAGAAAAATCAGATGATCATATCAATTGATGCATAAAATTAATTCAGCAAAAAATAAATATATATAATAAAAAACTCTTAGAAAATTAGGAATAGAGGAAGACCTTCTCCAAATTTTAAAGAACACGTAAAAACCCTACAGCTAAGATTATACTTGATGATGAAAAACATCCTAAAATCCTTCCTAAAATCAGGAACAAGGTGCTATAGTTTGGATATATGTCCCTGCCAAATCTCATGTTGAAATGTAATCCCCAGTGTTGGAGGTGGGGCCTGGTCAGAGGTATTGGGGTCATGGGAGCAGATCCCTGATGTCTTGGTGCTGTCCTCAGGTTAGTAGGTGAGTTCTCATGAGATCTGGTTGTTTTAAAGTTTGTGGCACCTCCTTCCACTCTCTCTCTTTGGCCACGTGACCATGGCCATGTGATTCTGCTTTGGCCATGTGACATACCTCCTCCCGCTTCTCAGGGAGTAAAATCTCCGTGAGAGACCCCCAAAGCTGAGCAGATGCCAGTGCTGTATTTCCTGTACAGCCTGCAGAACCGTGAGCCAATTAAACCTCTTTTCTTTATAAATTACTCATTCTCGAGTATTTCTTTGTAGCAACATAAGAACAGCCTAGCACACAAGGTGAAGATGACTACTCTTACTTCTCTTCTCAACATAGTTCTGGAAGTCCTCAACTAGTACAATAATGAAAAGAAAGGAAATAAAAGGTATACAGACAAGAAAGGAAAAAGTAAATTTTTTTTCTATTTGCTGATAACATGATTGTCTGTGTTGAAAATCCTAAAGGATCTATCAAAAAACAGAGCTAATATAAATGATGCCAACACGGTCACAAGATACAAGATAAGCATAACACAATCAATTTTTCATTCTAGATACTAGAATGTGCCCATGAACACTAAAATTAAAAACACAATGCCATTCACAACACTCAAAAATGAATTATTTAACTATAAATCTAACAAAACTGTGCAAGACTTTTAAGCTGAAAAATATACAACAATGATGAAATAAATTAAAAATCCTAAATAAGTGGAAAGACATTGTGTTCATGGATTGGAAGAAACAGTATAGTAATGATGCTAAGTTTTTCTAAATCAATGCCCAGGTTCAATGTAATTCTTATCCAAAATAGCCCATTTTTGTATAAATATAGAACTATCACTGTAAAATTTACATGCAATGCCCAGGGAACTAAACTAGCTAAAACAATTTCAAAAAGGAAAAATAAAAAGGAATGAATTATTATATCTGATTTCAAGACTTATTATCTACATACATTAATTAATATTATGTGGTATTGAGACATAAGCCAATGGAACAAGGTAGAGGGCCTAGAAACAGACCCATACAATATACCTAACAAACTTTTGAGCAAGATGCAAGAACTAAACTGAAAAATGTTCTTTTCAGGAAATGGTCCTGCAGCAATTGTATATGCATAGACCAAAAGGAAAAAAAAACAAAAGAAAAATAATCTCAGCCTACATTTCATATAACATACAAAAATTAAATCAAAATAAATTATATCCTTAAATGTAAATATATAACTAAAAAACATGTTTAAATGGAAAGAAAACAAATCTTCAGGATCTAGAGGAAAGCTACAATTTCTCAGACTTGACATCAAAAGCACAATACATAAAATAAAAAAATTATAAACTATAAACTTTCTCTTAGTGAAAACCGGTGTGAAAAGGATAGACCAAGGTACGTATTTGGAGAAAACAATAAAATTATATATCTGAGAAAGGACTAGTATTTAGAACATAAAAAAGACCTCTCTAACCTCAATAAAACAAAACTATACAGATTGCAAAAGGTCTTGTAAAAATGAACTAGAAAAACCAATTAGAATATGGGCAAAAGACATAAAGAGACATTTCAGTGAATAGGATATGCAGATGGAAAATAAGCATCATATCAACATCATTCATCACCAGAAAATTGCAAATTAAAACCACAGTGATATATTGTTACCTAATACTACACATCTATTACAATGGCTAAAATTAACAAAAAAGTGACAGCAGCAAATATTGCCATTTCCGTAGAAAAACTAAATCACTCATATATTTCCTGTGAAAATGTAAAATGATACAGCCGCTATAGAAAACAGCTTGGAGCTTGGTAATAAAAAAGGTATACAACTATTATTCGACCTAGCAAATTGTACTCTTGTGAATTTCTCCAAGAGTGGGGAGAAAGCTCTGTTCACAAAAGCCTATACAACAAATATTTATAGCAGATGTATTCATAATAGCCAAAACCTTTGCTCAATCAAGATGTACTTCAGTAGGTGAATGGTCAAACAAATGGCAGTACATATGCACCATGGAATACTACTTAACAATTAAAAGGAATAGATCATTTATGTACATATCAACTTAGGCAAGTCTCCAGAGAATCACACAAAGTAAAAAAATACTAACCCCAAAGTTTATATACTGTATTGTTCTATTCATGATGAAATTTTAGAAATAGAGGATAAGTTAGTGGCAACATTTAAAATGAGTGGGAGGTGTGTATGGTTATCAAAGAATAGAAAGGATCCTGACATTGTTGTTAGTGTTTAGCATTTTTACTCCTATTTGTGGATAAACACACCTACTCATCTTAAAATTGTATCAGATTTAATACACACATATATGTGTGTAAGTAAAACTGGGTAAGTCTGAATTAGATCAATGGATTTTATTGATATTAATATCCTGGTTATGCTGTTATGCTATGGTTATGCAAAATGTCACCATTAGGGGAAACTGGATGAAGTATACAAGGGATCTCTCTGTATCGTTCCTTCTACCACATGTGAATCTACAATAATCTCAATTAAAAAATATGCTGCTCATAAGTGAGAGAGGTTCATATGCCAAATATTTCCAGAAAAAAAAGTACTAAATTCATGATACTATAAGGTTTAAACAACGAAATAGTTTATAATTACATAGGAAAGAGGGTTTTTTACATTTAAAACTCATCAGGATCTGGCATTTACACAAGGAAAAAGGAGTAAAATTAGCTGTACTAAGTATGAAGTCAGATGTGAACTACGATTATGACACAAACATCATGTTTTATTTTCAAGGCCAATCCTGGGTGAATATTTGTCTGTGGCCTAGTATCAGAGACCCATGCATCAGGTACAGGTAGATGGATTAAGAAGAGGATTGAACAGAATAAACTAAAATAAAAAGATATGAAATAAATACATGCCTCAGGCAGTGAGAAATCTCAAATATTCTGCAGTAACACAATGTTTCTTATGGTGATGATATAAAAATATATCACTAAGATTATAATATACTGAGACGCTGCATCACCATTATCCCAGAGCTACAGCATGAGTCGCTGATGAACAGTAATGACATTTTAATTAGCATTTTGGTAGCGGAAGATCAGTTCAATAGTCATTTTCATTTAATTGATAGCCTTTTGGAAATTGGGATGCTTGTTTCATGCATGGACCATTGCTTACCACCTGCAGGGTTTATTTGTATGGCTAGCTATTAAATCTCACCTAAAATCATCATGAAGCTAAATGCATATCACTTCTGTTTTAAAGTGCATTTCAATGAAAAAGTTCAAACATTTAAAGGGTCATGCTCTGTAATGGAAAAGAAGAAAACAGTAGCTTTTTCTATTCAATATGAACCTTCATGGAGAAAATTTAGAAACTATTCTAATTTTATGCTGGTTTAATGTTTAAATAAGCACATAAGTACATTTCTTAGAGTCAAATACTAGTACTTGAGGTAGAAATGATATTTTTAAAAAATATTCTATGGATATGCTTTCAGGCATACAGTGGATATTGTTAACTGCCAATCCAGTATCATTCTTATTTTTCTCCTTCCAAACAGAATCCCTTTCTCTTTTCAAACAGAAAGGTCTTTGAATATTCACCATTTTCACAAGTCTGTGCATCTTATTCAGCAGCTACTGAGTCTACTCACGGCTCCAGAGAATAGTTGGAGAAAATTAGAATGATTATATCTTCCCTTTCTGTATTTGAATCAAGAATGGGCATGTCATCTAACCCAGAACAATAAAACAATATAAATAGTTGATTAGAGCTTCTGTGAAAATCCTCTCTGGTATTTTCAAGGGGGAGGGTCTCAGTTTCTACACAGAATCTGCAAAAGGGCCATCCTACTTTCTAAATCTCTTCAGTAGTTTCTGGTAATCTAGTGAAGACATTTCATGTAGGTACATGTACTCAGTCCTGTAAAATGCCATTTATATATCAAACAATACTTGGATTGATAATCAACCATTCAATTTAAATATATGAAGATCGCTGAGGACCTTGATAACATTAATTTCCTTGAGGTATTGGAAACAAAAGCTTTATGTAAAGTATTCAAAAAGATTCAGAGTGTTGGTGGTGGGGAGTGGGGGTAGAGAGAGCATTAGAAAAAATAGGTAATGCATGCTGGGCTTAATACATAGGCCATGGGTTGATAGGTCCAGCAAACCACAATGGCACATGTTTACCTATGTAACAAATCTGCACATCCTGCACACGTACCCCAGAACTTAAAATAAAAATAAAATAGAAACAATTGGAGACAACCAATATCCATCAACAGATGAATGGATACACTAAATGTGTTAAATAGACATAAAGTAATATTATTCAGTCACAAAAATGTTCTGATATATGCTACAATATGGCTCAACCTTGGATAAATTATACTAACTAAAAGAAATGAGACACATAAGAATAAATGATGTAACATTCCACTTACTTGAAATATTTACAATAAGAAAATTCAGAGAGAAGTTCCCAGGGGCTGGGGGAAAGGGAAATAGAAGTTATTACTTAATGGGTGCAGAGTTTCTGTTGGAAGTGATAAAAGTTTTAGAATAGATAGTGATGATGGTTGCAAAGCAATATGAATATAAAATGCCACTGAGCTGAATGTTTTAAAATGATTAAAATGACAAATTTTATGTTTTATATATATATATTTCACCATGATAAAACCATTTAGACTATTAATGTAGATAATTCTCTGAAATAATTTTCTTTAAAATGAATAAAAATATTTAGTGTTAGTTGAATAAGTTCAACAAAAGACTTGAAACTATAAAAGTAAAAAGATATTTAATTCCTATAAAGACACTTAAAGACAGCGATAAATCATGAATAATGGCATTTTGAAAACGTGACAGAAGAGAAAATTCAAAGAAAAACTGAAAGAAAAGTGGAAAAAAAGTCCCAAGAATAGGTTTTCCCTTGAAAAAAAAATCAGAAAGAGCTATTATTTTTTAGACCAGACAAAGTTGGCTCTTTGGAAGTAATGAAGAGGTGGGTCTGACTGTATTACATACATATCAATGTGAAGAACAAGAGGTGTGTGTGGCATGTTAAATCATCCTGTGGACTCTATTGATAAGTGTTTTTATGTGGAGTGAATATATTACGAGGCTTGAAGTTACTAGACTAAAAATGCTATGAAAGGTTATTCTAATTAAAACTCTTCTAGAAGTGTGAAAGAAGTCACTGGTGAAGCACTTGCTCAAATGATCAATTTAATTCAGATTAATGAAATCTACAAAGCCACAAATAAAACAGAAGATATAAAATATTAGAAGATACCACACTTACATGCTAGATAACCAAAAACAAACTTCTTAGACATAAAATGCCAATAAATATATTCATTTACTCTTAACAAATTAAAACATTTTTAAAAAAATATTTTTTAAAATTAATCAATTTTAATTTATTTTATTTTTAATAAGAGAAACATTTATGCTTTTTTGGGTAGAGTCAACAATTGTTTAACATATTCTTTTTTTCTTGCCATCTCATGTTGCTCTGACTCAAATTAGGGCTGAAGATATTTGAATATTTGATTGCACCACAATATAAAAAGGGCTAATATAGATATAAACACAGAAGAGAAAAACAAATCAGAAAATGAGGCTCTCTGGGGTGGGTTATATTTGTTTCATGTCTCAAAATATGAATACACAACAACTTAAATTTAGCAAACACTAAAGAAGAATCTATGTAGTTAGTCTTAATCCCTAGGAGTAACAAAAATTACAAATACATCATTTATGAGTGGTAAGTGCCATTTGATACTTGTGGAATAATTAACATTACAGTATAAAAAACCGATCAAATCTACATAATATTATTCCTCACACCTTCTCTTTTTAAATTATAAAATCACACTTTCTTATGTGACAAGATTTTGAGAGACTTAAATGAGATAATGTATGTAAGTGAAACTGTTATTCACTCTTAATGGCCGCACTGGATCTTGCATTGGTTATTCATTAAAGAACCACTCAGTAAGCACCTACGTACAAGGCCCTGTTTTAAGAACTGATGACACAGTGCATAAAAACACTTTATGCATAAAAGTACTTCTCTGCATAGTACCTTTTATGCCCAAAAGCACTTCTCTGCATAGTTTATATCTTTCCTTCTGTCTTCGTTTAGTCCCAATGTTTCATCATGAGATTGCAATAAAAATTCTCAATTTCCCCCTTTATTATTTGTGAAAATTATGGACGTATTTGTAGCTATGATCACCTATCACTTTTCTACTAACAACAGAGCTAGACTATGAAATGGCTTCAACTGTATATGTATTAGCAATTATATGTAACTATAAATTACATATAAAATAATTGTATATGTACCTTTTATGCTATGCATTAATCACTTTTTCCTTTCTCAAAAATTTTATACATAGCTTATGACTCTGTAATTTATAATAAAATATATACACAGTACCCTAAACTCACATTATCTTTGCAGCAGGGGAAATCAAAGAGAACAAAATCAAGATTCTTCTCTTTCCCAGAATTTTATATATATATACACACATATATATTCCTGTATAAAACAAACAATATCTGATAAACCATGATAGATAAAATCCCAGGTTATTTTTTGATTGACTCTTTCTAAATGTTGAATTGAGTTCTCATAAGAAGGCATTAATATAAATTTTTATTATTACTATGACTTATACATTACCACTACAACATTGAACAACTATTACTAGCATCAATATCACTTAATATTTTTAATGTTTATTTGACCAGTTAACTTTGTTTACATGAATTGAAGTACTCATCATTCAACATATAGCAGATTTTTTAATGAAAAATAAAGACAATAAATAACATATTCAATACAACTTTCATTTATCACCATTATCGAAGACGTACTGTGGACTTCACACTGGGTTTAACATATTTTATTCATTCCTTGATAAATTAATTACATTTTAGCTAATATTGTTAATGAAAATGTTGAACAGTTTTGCAGTGCTTTAAAATAATCTACGTAGCATATTACATTTACAATGACATGAAAACTTCTAGAAACTTTTATCCAATAGTTCTATTTGTCATCTCAACTTTTTGAGTAGGACAGTAAAATTCAAAGGGATACAATGATTTGCGTAATTCCAGACAGCTAGTGTATGGTGATGAAGATTTGAATCTAGCTGCTCTCAATTGTAACACTGCTCTCCTCTCATTATACCTTACTGTCATTTACTAAGAGCACTGAATCTTTCTGTACAAAGCCTTCCACTATTCTTATGCCTCCACTATTTACCTAATTAATGTTTATAAAATGTAGACAGTTTTAAGTGTATTTTTAGTTATTTTTATTTTTTTAAGTATAAGAAACTAGCCAAGTTAAAAAAAAGCATTACGATTGAAGTGTTTACAACCTTTGGTAATCTGAATATTTTCCACATCCATTCCAAAGATTATGTAGGTGAAAGGTATTTTAATGTTAATTTTCAACTGGTAATATGGGGTAGTCATGTAGCTATCATCACTGAAAGAGGCATATATTTTTTCAAATAGAGACTTTCTAAAAGAATTCTATTTTCATCAATATAAATTGAAGTGATTGCCATTTTCAACTATAAATCATTTGCACTGTGTTTTAGGAAGCAGTACTTGTTCCTGTCATGATTCCAGTCCTTGACATTGCCGCTGATCATTAAACCCTGTATCTCCTTGTATTCATATAATTCAGACAGCTACCTTTGCAATGCAGGATGTCACATTTTCACAGTATTCATGAACATGGAATGGGAGCCTCCAATTTCTGTAATCAAGATATTTGAGAGTTGATGTACCCAAGGTCCTCTCTTTAATCAGCTGTGGTACTTCCTGCCCTGAACTCAAATTATCCCTGCAACAGGAGTAATCAAGGCAGAATAAAATCCAGGTTATTCTCTTTGGCCCAGTTTACCACTCTACAGCCACAGGGAAGGCTGATGCATCAATCAAGTCTCCAAATAAAAAGGTAATTATTTCTTGATTTCTCTGGAGCAGATGCAATGAGAGCAAGGTTGCTTCTACTGGGAGTCCCTACTGTGTTGCCAAACAGCAGCAGTTATCTTAGAAGACAGAAGCAATTACTTGCAAGATGTTCTTGTCTTTTTAGGTAGGGCTGAGTGCTAGTCATTAAAATTCATCTGGCATTTGAGTAACCACTACAGGCCAGGCATAATGCTAGATATTTTTATACATATGTACATATTTTATATACATATATAAGTTAAATTTCTTTTAAATTTCAGACATTTATGAATGCACTCACATATGCACAAAAATATTAACACTGTAAGGTTTGAATCATCTTCAAGTAAGAGTGAGGAAAAGCTCAGTGAGTGAGTGAAATGACCAAGGTCACTGAGCTAGTCAGCAGCTCAGTAGTATTTCAAACTTGTGTTTCTATCATCTTTCCACTATGTTTTTATTATGAGCATGTGGTAGTTTGCAAAGTCTTTTTCTAATGCATAACACACACACTGATATATACACTACAACAGCTTGCCATTGTCATCTTAAACGCTTAGGACAGCAGTTCTAATCTTCTCTTTGTCCTAAAGGGTCCTTGGTGATAGGGGGGTCACCCTGGATGTTAGCCTAAATTATTCTTTCAAACTTTATTTAACTCCCAATCTCCCATGTCCAAATGGTATAAAATATGTGAAATTTACCAGTTAGCTAAATTTAGCATTCCATTTCTTCTTGATATCACTTGAGGGAAAATACACATTATATACTTAGTCTAATCATTGAATTAATATAATTGGATTACTGACTACCCAGATGGAAAGAAGGATGCCATCACTGCTGAGGTATAGTACAGGCAGCCCCTGACACAAGGTAACAGTGTAATTCTTGAACTAGGGGAGGGTGCTACTGACATCTAGTGAGTAGAGGCCAGGGATGCTTCTAAACATCTGCAATGCATTAGACAGCACAACAGAGAACTGTGCTGCACAATTTTGCCCTGAGAGGGCAAAGTGATGTTGGATGAGGTAACTGTCTTCATCTCATGAATTCCTAAGAGACAGCATGTACATGAATAACTGATTCATGCAGGTTTATAAAGACTCAGGTCCTTTCTGTGGCCCCTTATAGATCTGAGGGGCCCTCCAGATACAGACACCATCAGCTAAGAAAACAATTCATTAAGAATGAAAACTGCTCCCTTGGCCCAATCTTGTTTTCTTTTCTTCCCTTTCTTTGTCTTTTACAGGAAGCACAGGAAGCAAGATTGGGCAGAGGAAGCAGTTTTCATTTATTAGGGGATTATTCTCAAAAATAGCCTCCCAATAAATCTTTTGCATGCTAATTCCCATATCAGGCCCTTCTTCCTCTGGAACCTGACCAAAAAGGGCTGGTATCTGAACTGGTCTCAGAAAGCAGATGCTAAAATGAGATTTTGCAGTTGGATTATCCACTGCCCTGTTGAAAACGAGGACACTGGCTGGGTGCAGTGGCTCATGCCTGTAATCCCAGCACTTTGGGAGGCCGAGCAGGGCAGATCACAAGGTCAGGAGATCAAGACCATCCTGGCTAACACGGTGAAACCCCGTCTCTACAAAATACAAATACAAATACTAAATACCAAAAATTAGCCTGGTGTGGTGGTGGGCACCTGTAGTTCCCAGCTAATCAGGAGGCTGAGGCAGGAGAATGGCATGAACCCAGGAGGCAGAGCTTGCAGTGAGCCAAGATCACACCACTGCACTCCAGCCTGGGTGACAGAGCGAGACTCCGTCTCAAAAAAAAAAAAAAAAAAAGGAAACAAGGACACTCAATGGTGATAAATAAGTAAAGGCAGCCCTGGGCACAAGGGAACAGTGCCATTTTTAAAATCTTCAGTGGCGGAGGTATGGTATACACTCAGTAGAAGAGAATGGTATACACTCAGTGGAAGAGAATGCACGAGATGATGTGGTGTGATGTGTTAAATATTTAAGAGATATTGGAGACATAGTAGTTATAAGGAGAGTGGAATTGAGTAGCTTTGCTAAACTTGAAGTATGCCTTGAAGAAAAAGATAAAAATATGATTCATTAATCTGAAATTAAAAGCTAAGCGTGAATGCCAGTGCATGAAAGCAAGTAGCATGTAAAGAGGATCTCATTTACTGCAGCTAGAGGCAAAGAATGTTGAGGACCAAACCAAAGTCTCAATCATAAGAGTAGAAGAGAGCTGTAAAAAAACTTAAACTCTCAAACTAAGCAGGTCTGCTATAACCACATAAAAACTCAGGCCAGGAAAGAATGAAACTCTCATGGAGTAAGAGCATCTGGATTATTACATCTAAAAATACTGTAAACCCATATCCCTTATATTTCAACATCGTCCGCAGATATGACCAACACATTCCTGTTAAGGGGTGCCTCCTTTGCATCAAGATGACTTAGAGACCTCCCCTTCATACTACAAAGTATTCCACCCTCACAATGTGTTTCCACATTCCTAGGTATTCCATTCTCTTGGAAGCAATTGTGAATGGGAGGTTCATTCATGATTTGGCTCTCTGTTTGTCTGTTATTGGTGTATAGGAATGCTTGTGATTTTTGCACATTGATTTTGTATCCTGAGACTTTGCTGAAGTTGCTTATCAGCTTAAGGAGATTTTGGGCTGGGACCATGGGGTTTTCTAAATATACAATCACGTCGTCTGCAAACAGGGACAATTTGAATTCCTCTTTTCCTAATTGAATACCCTTTATTTCTTTCTCCTGCCTGATTGCCCTGGCCAGAACTTCCAACACTATGTTGCATAGGAGTGGTGAGAGAGGGCATCCCTGTCTTGTGCCAGTTTTCAAAGGGAATGCTTCCAGTTTTTGCCCATTCAGTATGATATTGGCTGTGGGTTTGTCATAAATAGCTCTTATGATTTTGAGATATGTCCCATCAATACCTAGTTTATTGAGAGTTTTTAGCATGAAGGGCTGTTGAATTTTGTCGAAGGCCTTTTCTGCATCTATTGAGATAATCAGGTGGTTTTTGTCTTTGGTTCTATTTATATGATGGATTATGTTTACTGATTTGCGTATGTTGAACCAGCCTTGCATCCCAGGGATGAAGCCCACTTGATTGTGGTGGATAAGGTTTTGGACGTTCTGCTGGATTCGGTTTACCAGTATTTTATCGAGAATTTTTGCATCAATGTTCATCAGGGATATTGACCTAAAATTGTCTTTTTTTTTGTTGTGTCTCTGCCAGGCTTTGGTATCAGGTTGAATGGCCATACTACCCAAGGTGATTTATAGATTCAATGTCATCCCCATCAAACTACCAATGACGTTCTTCACAGATTTGGAAAAAACTACTTTAAAGTTCATATGGAACCAAACAAGAGCCCGCATTGCCAAGACAATCCGAAGCCAAAAGAACAAAGCTGGAGGCATCACACTACCTGACTTCAAACTATACTACAAGGCTACAGTAATCAAAACAGCGTGGTACTAGTACCAAAACAGAGATATAGACCAATGGAACAGAACCGAGCCTTCAGAAATAATACCACATATCTACAACCATCTGATCTTTGACAAACCTGACAAAAACAACAAGTGGGAAAAGGATTCCCTATTTAATAAATGGTGCTGGGAAAACTGGCTAGCCATATGTAGAAAGCTGAAACTGGATCCCTTCCTTTCACCTTATACGAAAATTAATTCAAGATGGACTAAAGACTTAAATGTTAGACCTAAAACCATAAAAACCCTAGAAGAAAACTTAGGCGATACCATTCAGTACATAGGCATGGGCAGGGACTTCATGTCTAAAACACCAAAAGCAATGGCAACGAAAGGCAAACTTGACAAATGGGATCTAATTAAACTAAAGAGCTTCTGCACAGCAAAAGAAACTACCATCAGAGTGAACAGGCAACCTAAAAAATGGGAGAAAATTTTTACAATCTACCCTCTGACAAAGGGCTAATATATAGAACCTACAAAGAAGTTAAAGAAATTTACAAAAAAATAATCAAACAACCCCCATCAACCAGTGGGCGAAGGATATGAATAGACACTTCTCAAAAGAAGACATTTATGCAGCCAAAAAACACATGAAAAAATGCCATCATTACTGGCCATCAGATGAATGCAAATGAAAACCACAATGAGATACCATCTCACACCAGTTAGAATGGCGATCATTAAAATGTCAGGAAACAACAGGTGCTGGAGAGGATGTGGAGAAATAAGAATGCTTTTACACTGTTGGTGGGAGTGTAAATTAGTTCAATCATTGTGGAAGACAGTGTGGCGATTCCTCAGGGATCTAGAACTAGAAATGCCATTTGACCCAGCCATCCCATTACTGGGTATATACCCAAAGGATTATAAATAATTCTACTATAAAGACACATCCACATGTATATTTATTGCAGCACTATTTATAATAGCAAAGACTTGGAATCAATCCAAATGCCCATCAATGATAGACTGGATAAAGAAAAGGTGGCACATACACACCATGAAATACTATGCAGCCATAAAAAAGGATGAGTTCATGTCCTTTGCAGGGACGTGGATGAAGCTGGAAACCATCATTCTCAGCAAACTAACACAGGAACAGAAAACCAAACACTGCATGTTCTCACTCATTAAGTGGGAGTTGAATAATGAGAACACATGGACACAGGGAAGGGAACATCACACACCATGGCCTGTTGGGGGTTGAGGGGTAAGGAGAGGGAGAGTATTAGGACAAATACCTAATGCATGTGGGGCTTAAAACCTAGAAGACAGATTGATAGGTGCAGCAAACCACCATGGCACATGTATACCTATGTAACAAACCTGCACGTTCCTCATATATATCCAAGAACTTAAAGTAAAACTTAAAAAAAAGAAAAAAGTTACTCATTTGCAGACTACTGCAGGAAACAATGATGAAAGTAGCTTCTGCTACCAGGAAGATTATAGACTCTCTCTCTTATCATCTCCTCCCTTTTCTAGAGCCTACCATGGCACATAATAAAATACGTTATAAGGTTTTGGTGGACAATATAAATTTACAATATTTTGCATTTTTATTCATAAGTTTACAGTGTATAATATGGGTTTAATATGTAAAAAAAATTTACTGTAAATAAAAAATAATAAAATGCTTAGGAATGACATTAACTGTGAAGTGTTTGGATAGAATCTTTTAATACTCCAGGTCATCAATAAATAATGCTTATTCTTTCTTTTTGTAGCTGTTATTTGTGTCCCTGAACTGTGGTCTCAACCACAACCTTGTTCTCCATCAATTCTAACCCTAGGCAGAGCTCTGTTGGTGACTGCAGTGCCGTGGCCTTGTGTGTATGTCTAGCCATCACTCTGGCTCCCCGACTCCCTGCCAGCAAGTTGGCCCCACTGAGCAGCCCAGCATGGTGCATTTGGTGGCTCTGAGAAATCTGATCTCATGAAAAAACTAATCACAGGCCTCTGAGTTTTCTAATTTTGCCTCTGTCATTTACTCCGAGTCATCATTAAGCAAATCTTGTTATTTATTTGAGCCATATTGAACCTGTGAGTTTGGAAAACAGGCATTAAAGTCTTACGCACAGGCATAAATTAAACGGCATTTCATAGGAAATAAATATTTTGTAAGCCATGATTTGCTCAATTGTGAGACGTTTTTGTTTGTTTGTAACTATTGTTTCAACTGCAAAGTCACCAAAAACACTGAGTCATTGAAAACAGAGCAATGGTCCTTAGGAAAAATACAGGGTTAGGTTCCTGTGAATCTCTGATCACAACATTTTTGTCATCTGATCAATACATAACTTTCTTTTATGTTATTTCTGTTTAGAAATACCTGATTATAATATATTTTTGATTTAACATTGAACTGACAGCCAACAACATTATCTGCCTGAACGAAGCTCATCTAGCACACACAGTGTCTGTTCTCTGTAAGGCACGTTACAGCTTTCTTGTGTACAGGGACACCAGACAACATTCCAGCACTCTGCTTTGAGGCCATGTTGAACAATGAAATCACCAATACAAAGCAGAAAATGTGGTACTAAATAGACCACAAACAGACATGTGTTTATAGTACGAGAGCTGAAAAAATAAGGAAGATTATCACCTTTTTTACTTCAGCTGTGCATGCCGGTGACTCAAATTTTTCACTGCTGTGAATGTTTTTACAAACTATGAAGGTGCCATGAGTATTGGGGTTATAAAGAAAATGTATTATTAGACAAACTTGCAAGTATGAAATCCACAAATAATCAGGATTGACTTTAATTATATGTGAAGGGCACGTGAATCTCCCTCACAGGTACCAAGCACAGGACACCTTATTCTTGTCTTGATTTCAGATCCCTGTTTGGAACCCCAGTATGCAGTCTTTGTTGTTCCTTCTATCGATGTATTGGTCAAGGTTTCCAGAGAAACAGAACAAACATTACCCTACAGGATTGGCTCATCCAGTTATGGAGGCTGAGAAGTCCTAAGATCTGTAAGCTGGAGACCCAGGAAAAAAAAAATGTGTAAGTTCCTGTCCAAGAGAGAAAGCTTGAAACCCAGAAAGAGCCTATGTTTCAGTTCAAGTCTGAAGGCAATAAAACACCAATGTCCCAGCTCATGCAGTCAGGTAGGAGTTCCCTCCAACTCATGGGAGGGTCTGTTTTTTTATTCTAGTCAGACCTTTAACTGATTGGATAATCCCTACATACTTCAGAGATGACAATCTGCTTCTCTTCTGATTCTAATGATAACCTCATCCCAAAACAGCCTCACAGGCAAATCCAGAATAATGTTTGAGCAGGTATCTGCACATCCTCCTGTGGCCCAGTCAAGTTAACATGTAAAATTAATCATCATAATTAGCATTACATATTTTATTATCTAATTTTTACATAAATTTTGATCACATATATGCACATTATAAAACTTAAACCACTTCATGAAAATCCCATCGAAGCCAGAACTCCATTTTGGTAATGCTTCTCTGCCGTGGCTCTTTCCCTTTCTGACACACAAGATACAACTGGGTGGTCTTCATTCATGATTTCATAATTCTAAGAGGCCTTGACATCTCCATCACATGACCTAAGGGTCAAAAAGCCTTCAAACAGCTAACCTTATATGGAATGCTTACTATAGGTCAGGAGAGTTTAAAAATTATTTTGTGGTATAAGTTCACCAATTTTTTAGCCAGGCTTTGAGCTAGCCACAATTAGTAGCACTATATGAAAGATGAGGAGGCTTGAAATGTAGAGAAATTTGTAAGGAACACATAGTTCCTATTATGGAAAGTTCTTCTTCCTGATGGAAAGACAGGAATCTGACTTCAAAGCCCGTGTTCCTATCTGCTATGCCTTACTGCCTCTAACTTCTAACTGGCCAGTGCTACTTCCTACTGTTTTTTTCCCATTAGGAGATACATTAAATAAATTGGAAATATTTGGAATATAGCAAACAATTAGCTCATGTATTTATGGAACCTGCAGAGGTCTTTAGTTTTCTAGGGCACAGCACAAATGGCTTTCTTTTATCCAGCTTGTTTGGAAAATTCCAAGTCTAGCTGTGGAAATGAAAAACAGTTCTCAGTCCACCAAAATGATTTTGTTCCCAATCTGATGTAGCCTGTTGTGATTTATGCCTTTGAAAAGGTTGACCAACATGGTACATAACTGCCATGCCAATTTCAGCTAAATTACCTCTGCCCTTTTGCAGTTTCCCTGCGAAACTCTAATTTGGCTTGTGAAATCAAGTTGTTTTAACAGTAACGCTTTTTCTCTTTTTAGAAGGTTTTTATACAATGGTAAAAATATGTTTATTTTTAGTTTTAAATATAGGTTATGGAGTGAGGTATCATTCTTTTTAAAATCAGAAATGACTAAAATCTGAATCTTGAAATAATAGGGGGAAATATATCACCCCAGCAAAACACTATGCAGAAAATAATGCACCAAAAGATTTAAAATGTAAGCTATCTATTTAACCTATCTGCCATTCAAAGGAAGGGGTGGCAAGATGGTGGAAAGAGGTCAAGTGAGCAGAAAATGAAGAACCAATCACCATATTGGAGGATCAGAAGAATTGGAAGGGGAGTGACATGATTTTAAGTGGGTTCCAATTGCCTTTGTGTGAATATTAAGAATGCCCTTATAATGATTGTAAAGATGCTTAATGATGTGGTCTCCTACTTAGATCTGTAGTTTCACCCCTGGTTAGACTCCTACACAAACCTTATGCCAGTGATACTGAATATTGTCTGAATCCTTAAAAATTACCTTATAAGCTTTGCACCTCTGGAAATCCTCATGTTCTGTTTCCTCTTTCTGTGAAGATCTGGACAAACTGACTCACAACCTTATTTATTTTTATGACATATTTTAGCCTTTGGTCCAGATTGCTGGTCTGTAAGGACCTCACTGATTGGACCAGATTCTAAAGAGTTACTTATTTCATTTTCTGAAAGTTCATAGATTCATATGCTTTCTTCTTTTTATTTTAGAGTCTCTCTCTTTCTCTCTCTCTCCATATATATATATATATATATATATATATATATATATATATATATATATATATATATATATATATATAGGCTTCCAAAACTCCTTGGAAGAAAGGGAAGCATTCTGTAAGACTTTGGGCGGATTGTTTTTTTTTTTCTTTTTTGGACAGAGTCTCACTTTATTGCCCAGGCTGGAGGGTGGTGGCAGGATGTCGGCTCACTGCAACCTCCACCTCCCAGGTTCCAGCAATTCTCCAGGCTCAGCCTCCCGAGTAGCTAGGATTACAGGCCTGTGCCACCACACTCAGCTAATTTTTGTATTTTTAGTAGAGATGAGGTTTCGCCATGTTGGCCAGGCTGGTCTCAGACTACTCTTGACCTCAACTGATCCACCTGTCTTGGCCCCCCAAAGTGCTGGAATTACAGGTGTGAGCCACTGCGTCCTGTGATTTTGGGTACATTTTTGTTGTTATTTTGTTTTACCCCATTTCTCTGTACAAAATGTGAGACACATGAGTCCTCTTAACTGGTGCATGTGTGTGTGGAGGGGAGCATTTTGTTGTTTAGTGCCAAAATGAGATAGATAGAAGTTCAAAGAATGTGACATTTGTAAAATGTTCTCTGTAAAAAAAGAGCAGGTACTTACCAGCCCCAGAATAGAGGAAGACATCGTGCGCTGCTGGCTGCTGTGGGGGAGACAAAACTAGCAGGGCACTGAGCAGAGAGCCTCAAAAACAAAAGTGTGCATTATCTTGTGTGTGTGTGTGTGTGTGGTATGATTTTATATATGAGATGTGTGCTTGGGGCGGTGTGGTTCGTCTGGTATGTGTGCATATGTGTGTAGTGTAATGTGTGGTAGGTGATGTGTGGTGTGGGTGTCTGTGATGAGTGTGAGTGGTGTGACTGTGGTGTATTATCTGTGGTGTATGTGTATATATGCATAAGTGGAGTATGTTATATGGTGTGTGTGTGTGTGTGTGTGTGTGTGTGTGTGTGTGTGTGAGAGAGAGAGAGAGAGTACATGAGAGAGAGAAAGGAAGAAACCTCTCAACTATGTTGTAAGCATTTAGTAAAATTACACATATAACAATATTCTTGGTGCAGTTGTCTCCTATGAAGTTCAGTGAAGGAGATGAGTTTTGCATAATGAAGATATATAAGCCAGACCATGTGCAGCAGAGAGAAAGCCAGCATGTGAAATACTATTTTACCTTCATGACTGCTACAGGCTCTGAAACATATTAGTGCTTAGAGAC